>NC_135353.1:26137661-26308457 GCF_023851605.1 Tamandua tetradactyla | reverse complement strand
ATGACTACTGGGCTCGAAGTCACCAGCATCAGTTCCTGCTTAATGACAGTTTCCACGGAACGTTTTTTTTCTCCACAAACACGCAGAGTATGCTCAGCAGAAGAGTGCAGGAAGCTACTAGGAAAACACTTAAAAACTCAAATGGCATTCCCATAAACTGGATCAGGATTTCTTATGGTTACTAATATCCCACTGTTCTGCAATGTAGAAACTGTACTGTACAGCTGATCAGTATCAGAGCATGCGCATCTGACAATAGGCCATCTCCAGTTTTTTCCCTGGGACATGAAATTCCCATGCCTCAGATATTGCCAATGGCAGGAAGCTTTCCTGTGTGACCTTAAAGAAAACATCTGCGCTATACAAGTGTAAAGTAAGGGAATGCTGTGTCTGGGGGAACAGGGTAGGTGGGAACAATCTACAACAAACAGCTGTTCATTTTCAAAAATATCTCCAGATGACCCCAGCTCACTGTAAGAGTAACAGGGTGGCTGAGTTTGATGAGGACTACATCGCATCAAGAACTTGCAGCACATTACCATTCCCACGTCAGTAGACAGTCATTGAATATATGCCAGAGATGCATCAATGACAAGGCTGGGACTGGAAAGAAATCCTCAGAAAGATCCAAGGACCAGGACACACCGTACATTCAGAGGGGACTGGTTCATGAAATTACCATCAATTAGTCATCATCTTGGACATCTGAATCTTTACACCAGTTTTTCATGGCAATGCTCAGTGGGATTATCCAATATTTCCTTCTGTTTAGCACACATTAAAGAGAACCAATTAGACTTCAAGGGACAGAGGCCACAAGAGGATAATGTACTATTGGGCTTGACATAATGTAATTGTGGCTGTCTGTCTAACACCCAAAGGTTTGCAGCAGAAAAATAGTGAAAGTAACAGCTGAAGAAAAACAATATTTGCCCTATTGAGAAGTGAGGAAAGGGAAGTGTGAGGAATTGTATGGAGAGACTTACTGGATTTGATTCTGGAATCTCCACTATCATCTGCAGATGACCATGGAATTCAGGATCTGCTTTCCAAAATACAAATATACAAATTGGCAGCCAAAGCAAGACATCACTGGCCCTATTGGGTACTGAGGAATAGGAGATGTTAGGCATTCTATGTGGTCACTTGCCCTGATAGGTTCCCGGATTCCGGTATCATCTGCACATGGTCAGGAGGAATCAAACTCAAATCACTGATTTGAGACTTACAAAAGGTCACTTTGATGTTCCCACCTACTGACAGAGGAAGAGCAGCAGAACAGTGCAAGAAATTCTTAGAGAAGTGTTTGCAAAACCCTCACTTTGGTTTCCCAAACTCAAATATGGAATCTCCAAAGGAGGGACACACTCTGACCTCCTGGGTTTGATATATAGGAGGTCTTAGTCATTCTATGTGGACATTTGTTCTGATAGGTTCCCGGATCCTGGTTACATGTGCAGAGGAAGAGTAGGGGAGCAGTGCAAGAAATTCTTAGAGAAGCGTTTTCAAAACCCTCACTGTAGTTTCCCAAACTCAAATATGGAATGTCCAAAGCAGGGACAGACTCTGACCTCTTGCGTTTGAGATATAGGAAGTCTTAGACATTCTATGTGGACATTTGTTCTGATAGGTTCCCGGATCCCGGTTACATGTGTAGATGGACTTGAGGTTGCAAAAGGAATCAAAGTCAGGTTACTGATTGCAGAATTACGGAGGCAACTTTCGTATCCCACCACCCGCCCCCCCAAACTGGCAAAGAATGAGCAGCAGAAGAGTACAAGAAATTCAGACAGAAATGTTTGCAAAAGCCTCACTTGGTTTCCCAAACAAAAATATGCAAAGTGCCAGCCAAAGACAGGGAAAGACATTGACTTCTTGGGCTTTGAGATCAAGGAGGTATTAATCATTCTATGTGGACACATATTCTGATACGTTCCTGGATCCCACTACCATCTCTAGATGACAATCCAAGTTCAAAAAAGATTCCAACTCAAGTTATACATTAGAGAGTTACTGAGGTCACTTTTGTGTTCGCCCCCATCACCACCACTGGCACAGAATGAGCAGCAGAAGAATGCAAGAAATTCTTAGAGCAATGTTTGCAAAACCCTCACTTTGGTTTCCTGAACACAAATATGGAAAGTAGCATCCAAGGCCAGGGAAAGAATTGGAATTCTTACACTCTGAGATACAAGAGGTCTCAGGCATTCTATGTGGACACTTGGCGTGATAGCTTCCTGCATCCCGGTATCATCTGCAGATGGTCATGAGGAATCAAGCTCAAGTCGCTGATTTCAGACTTACAACAGGTCACTTTGGTGTTCCCACCTACTGGCAGAGGAAGAGCAGCAGAGGAGTACAAGAAATTCTTAGAGAAGTGTTTGCAAAACCCTCACTTTGGTTTCCCAAACTCAAATATGGAATCTCCAAAGCAGGGACACACTCTGACCTCTTGGGTTTGATATATAGGAGGTCTTAGTCATTCTATGTGGACATTTGTTCTGACAGGTTCCCTGATCCTGGTTACATGTGCAGAGGAAGAGTAGGGGAGCAGTGCAAGAAATTCTTAGAGAAGCGTTTTCAAAACCCTCACTGTAGTTTCCCAAACTCAAATATGGAATCTCCAAAGCAGGGACAGACTCTGACCTCCTGGGTTTGAGATATAGGAGGTCTTAGTCATTCTATGTGGACATTTGTTCTGATAGGTTCCCGGATCCTGGTTACATGTGCAGATGGCCTTGACGTTGCAAAAGGAATCAAAGTCAGGTTATTGATTACAGAATGACCCAGGCAACTTTCGTATCCCACCAGCCCCCCCCCCAAACTGGCAGAAAATGAGCAGCAGAAGAGTACAAGGAATTCAGACAGAAATGTTTGCAAAAGCCTCACTTTGGTTTCCCAAACACAAATATGCAAAGTGCCAGCCAAAGACAGGGAAAGACATTGACTTCTTGGGCTTTGAGATCAAGTAGGTATTAATCATTCTATGTGGACACATATTCGCATAGGTTCCTGGATCCCACTACCATCTGCAGAGGACAATCAAACTTCAAAAGGAATCTAACTCAAGTTATACATTAGAGAGTTACTCAGTTCACATTTGTTTCCCCCCCATCAACACCACTAGCAGAGAATGAGAAGCAGAAGACTGCAAGAAATTCTTAGAGCAATATTTGCAAAACCCTCAATTTGTTTCCTGAACACAAATAGGGAAATTGGCAGCCAAGGCCAGGGAAAGAATTGGAATTCTTACACTCTGAGATACAAGAGGTGTGAGGCATTCTATGTGGACACTTGCCGTGATAGGTTACTGCATCGGTATCATCTGCAGAGGGTCATGGGGAATCAAACTCAAGTCATTGATTTCAGACTTACAATAGGTCACTTTGGTGTTCCCACCTACTGGCAGAGGAAGAGCAGCAGAGGAGTACAAGAAATGCTTAGAGAAGTGTTTGCAAAACCCTCACTTTGGTTTCCCAAACTCAAATATGGAAGCTCCATAGCAGGGACAGACACTGACCTCTTGGCTTTGAGATATAGGAGGTCTTAGTCATTCTATGTGGACATTTGTTCTGATAGGTTCCCGGATACTGGTTACATGTGCAGATGGCCTTGAGGTTGCAAAAGGAATCAAAGTCAGGTTATTGATTACAGAATTATCCAGACAACTTTCGTATCCCACCCCCCACACACACTCGTAGAGAATGAGTCGCAGAAGAGTGCAAGAAATTCTTAGAGCAATGTTTGCAAAACCCTTACTTTGGTTTCCTGAACACAAATACGGAAAGTAGCAGCCAAGGCCAGGGAAAGAATTGGAATTCTTACACTCTGAGATACAAGAGGTGTCAGGCATTCTATGTGGACACTTGCCCTGATAGGTTCCTGAATACCGGTATACTCTGCAGATGGTTATGAGAATTCACAAGGAATCAAACTCAACTCATTGATTACAGAGTTACACAGGTCACTTTGGTGTTCCCACCTACTGGCAGAGGAAGAGCAGCAGAGCAGTGCAGAAATTCTGAGAGACATATTTGCAAATCACTCACTTTGCTTTCCCAAACTCCAATATGGATTCTCCAAATCAGGGACAGACTTTGACCTCTCTGGTTTGAGATATAGGTCTTAGTCATTCTATGTGGACATTTGTCCTGATAGGTTCCCGGATCCCGGTTACATGTGCAGATGGCCATGAGGTTGCAAAAGGAATCAATGTCAGGTTATTGATTCCAGAACTACCCAGGCAACTTTTGTCTCCCCACCGCCACCACCACTGGCAGAGAATGAGCAGCAGAAGAGCGCAAGAAATTCTTACAGTATGTTTGCAAAACACACACTTTGATTTGCCAAACGCAAATATGCTAAGTGGCAGCCAAGGCCAGCGGCAGTATTTGATCTTAGAGACTGGTTGACTAGTAGTGAAACTGCCATCCCAAACAGGATCGGCCACCAAGTGGTAAATAATATCTCACTGTAATGTCATGTGCACATCATCATGTGCAGCCTATTTGTATCAGATCACAGGAGACCTACCAAGGACCACTGCCTATTCATTCCTCGGGACTCAATATATCCCATGTTCCTGATATTACCAGTATCAGTGTGTGCTCACTTCTTTCATATTATGGAAGATATCTCAGCTCTGTGAGTTTCTACTAATGACAGGCTGAGTCTGTTGGAGGCTGCTGGAAGAATACTTATGCAAGAGCATTTCATTTTTTATCAGTATCTCCCAAAGGCCCCAGCTCACTTTGAAAGTGATAAGATAGCTAAGCTTGACATGGAATACATGTTCTACCAAGAACTTGCAGTACATTACCATTCCCATCTGAGTAGACGTTCACTGATTATATGATAGTGGTGCCTACCTGTCAAGTCTGGCATAGGAAAGAAACCCTCAGAAAGTTCCAAGGACAAGGCCGTACCTTTAATTTTCAAGAGGGTCACCTTTTCTTTCCCCGAGGCCCTCAATTGTTGAAATTACCCCAATGAAACAGTAACCATTTTTGAATCCTCTCTCCTATACCAATACTCAGTGGAATGTTCCCTTAAACCAAACCACTCACTTCTGTTTTTGACACGTGAAGAGGCCTAAAATGACTGGGACGCATAGAGGGCACTACAAGATAGCATGGCTTGGGAAGGATGGGCCCCAGTTATAGTTAAGTTTCACAGCTGTTTTGGAGTAACAAGTAGGCCACCTTTCGTGAAGGAACATCACTGGCATAGTCCTACTAAGGGTGTCTGAGGAAAGCCTTTTGTAAACACTTCAGGCCTCAGTTTTTCACTGGGTTGGGATATAACAATGGACCCCACCTTAGAGCATTATAAAGTGATTTAACCACCTAGAGGATTAAACCCAGACTTGAAATGTTCACTTCAAGCTACACAGAGCTTACATAGACTCTTTGGTTCCTTGTAAAAAAGAATTGAATTTCATACTCTGTGATGCCACCTTGTCAGTAAAACCCATGCTAATAGAAAAGTAGAGGAACTGGAGGTATCTATTGAGTCAGAAGGATAGAAGTCTCTTTGAAACCATCTAAGAACATTTCATATTACCCTGTCTCTCTCAAATTGCCAAATGTTTTCACCTGAATTGCAATGATTAAATCACCTCCCAATAAATGACTCTATACAGGCGAGGAAAACGCAGAGACCCCTGTCACACAGCCAGTTAACAGGCACCCTCCAGTGAGCACAGCGTGAGAAAACTTAGCAAGTCATGATAGGTGCTGAACCTCTTCACCCTTGATGTAAAGTGTCATAGTTGGCACCGACAGATGTCAGCACAGAGCTCAGCAAAGTTCGGGTTCCTCTGCTACCTGTAGCTTTACAGGAAGAATACAGTGGTGTCGTTTCCAAAGGGATTCCCGAGTAACCTCTGAGGAAATTTGCTGGTCCTGGAAAAGGAAACAAACATGTTAACTTAATTATGCCTAGGACAAAACAGCTGGGGGTTAGGGGAATGGGGAAGGAGAGGAGGTAAACCCAGCACCATAATGCTCTCCTCCAGTATGTGAATTCATGAAGTGGTGCACTCATTGCTTAAGTACCTAGTGCATCCTGGGTCCTTTAAAAAGATTACCACACTTGATTCTCACAACCCGCCTACAGCAAGGTATGATTTCCATTTTGCAAATGAAGAAACTGAGGCTCAAAGGTGAGAGTGAGCAAACCAGGGAAAATACCAACGATGCATGGCCAAGTACAGGTTTGGAGGAATACTGACTTATCTATTACATTAATTGTTGACCTATACCTCCATGACCCCCCCCCAAATAAATGTCCTCCTCGCTCCTGTAGAACAGACTGGCAGACTACCAACCATGCCACTCACTTGATCCTCAGAGCCTATCTTCCCCCCTCTCATAGACAGACTTGGTATTAAAATTACCTTGAGATCCACATTCTCATACCTGAGACAAAAGCACCTGAGCCGTACTTCCATAATCCCTGGACTCCCGATTTTATTATTATTTTTTGACAATCGCATCCAGTCTTTCCTGCTGTTGTCTGCCACTGCAAAGGCTTTGCAAAAAGGATAAAAAAGGTGGATCAAAACTTTGATTTTAAAATGTGAGTATCAGGTTTCTCTGAGATCAGAACATCCCAAGAATACTAATGTTTCTTTAACACTGGCACCCAAACTGTACTGAGGAACACACATATGCACTCAAAGGATGTCACTATCTAATTAAAAATAAGTGGTAGAAACATGGTCTCTACCACGGAGTTATTTAGCAGTGGCCGGATAGTGACCCTGTGTAATTACTATCTCTAGACACTCAATGAAGAGATAGCGACATTCTTTGAAATATGGTTACCTGACAGAGACAGATGCTGTCCTCCCCCCATCATTTGTCACCTCACACTGCATAGCATTGCACTTACTCGACTTTCTGGCCTTGACAGTTGTTTCCAGTTCTACTCTTTCCATGTTACAGGCCCAGAGACAGTCAGGAGTAGACTTTTTCCATCACAGGTCCTCAGGGAGAAGATGGTGATTGTACAAACCTGCAAGGAGGCTTGTCAGTGGGTCCAAAGCCTAGAAACACTGCAGGAAAATTACAACACTTGGAAACTCATAACGTGGGTTGCTGGGGCAAATTTCCTCTTTCCCATAACCAGAGGAACTTCTGAAAATAATTGGTTGGCCCAGGTTACTTAGTCATGCAACTTGTATGAGGTAGGCCAAAAGAGTGAAATGTAATGTGGGAAAGGGACTGCACAAACCAAACCACAAGGTCAGGTATGACTGCTATTCAGAGCCAGACAACCCTTCAAAACGAAACATAGCTCATAGTGCTTTAATTGAGTTTCATAGGGCAATTATTAATTATTACAGAGAGACAATGACATTTCTTTGCTAGAAGAATAGTTTCAAAGAAGCTTGCTTTTTTCTCTTCACTCATAAGGCAACTGACACATGCAAAACCATGGGTAGAAATCCTCTGCAATGGGTTTCGTCTTCTTAATATGTTATCAAATACGGACACTATTATACTATGAAATGCACATTATGACATTATACAAGGGCATTTTTGGTATATTATTATCAAACATCAGTAACATAATACCTTGACAAACACTTTACACCAAAAACAAGTAAATATCATTCAGAACAATTTTGTGAAGAATTCATAACTTTTTTTTTCATGGGCAGGCACCAAGAATTGAACCTGGGTCTCCAGCATGGCAGGCAAGAACTCTGCCACTGAGCCACCGTTGCCCGCCCAGAATTCATATCTTAAATAATGATGCTAACATCTCACATTGAACATAGGTCTTTGAGGAGAAAACAATGGAAAAGATTTGGTAGTTGCTAATAGGATGTAGATTTGGGGGATTTACGTTAAAAACAAATTTCTATTGACAAATCTTTACACACATACATTCCATACATGGTGTATGATCGATGGTTCACAATATCATCACAGTTTTGTATTCACCACCATGATCACTTTTAGAACATCTGCATCACTCCAGAAAAAGAAAGAAAAAGAAAAGAGAAAACTCATACATCCCATACCCCTTACCCCTGCCCCCCACTGACCACGAGGATTTTAATTTACCCAATTTCTTCCACCCCTTTGGGGAATTTACCTTTAATTGCAACTATTTACATAGGATTCCTTAGGTAACAGGCATATAATAAAAGTACCTTCTTTCCACACTTACATGTTGTCCAGGCTGTGCCTGGAAAGTCAGGATTTGTGAGGCTAGAGTCTCAATTTCTGAAATCTCTATTCCTGTCTGTACCCAGGGTAGATAGAGCAGAAAACCCAGACACCAGCAAACCGTCTTTCTGATTTCTAAATGTAATCCAAGCGGATTACATTTAGAGAAATCAGGGGCCCACCAATAAAGGAGTCATCAAATCATCTCCACATGAGATAATAGACAAAACATCCATACCAAGAATGAACCAGAAAAAAGGCTGATAAGTAAACTCAATTGTTTCCATCATAAAAGGGAAGAGTTTGGATATTACTCCAAAGCAAGCAACGCTTTACTCTCAGTGACTACGGTGATGAGGTGTCTGTGGGAGATAACAAGAAATTCATTCGAATTCTGCCGTTGAATACCAATTAGGCATTACACAATGAAGGCACGCTTATAAATAGGCGGGCCCTGCCCAATTCATGCCAATACTTTCACTTGAAGCCCTGAGGCACAGTCAGAATTCCTGGTCACACTAGCCTCCTCCAGGATGGGAGGGGGTTGGGAGAGCATATTCGTGCCACTTTCGCTGTCAAACCAGCCAGGCCTTGAATCACTCTTATTTCTTCTACTTGTTTGCAAACAGAAACAACAAAAAATCAGTTTTTCCATAGAAGAATAGCTGGGAAGGAGGATCGGGTTGAAATCTTAAAGATCTAATGCTGCATTTAAGAAACAATTACCGTTATAAATTGAATTCGAACACTAGGCAACACGACCTGTAAGGGCCATTCGACCCAGAGAACAGAAGCATTCAATCAGACCCATTAATTCCCACGTTTGGAAAGTGAAAGTGCCTCATGAATTTCAAGGGAAAGTTTTGAAAAAAAACTAAGGACAGAATTCAATTGAATGATGTGATATTCTGGCAACTGCCGCAGGAAATGAAATTCACACAGTCGTTGTGTGGTGGCCCAGGAACCGTACTTCCAGGTTTTTACTGTCCTAAAAGCACAGGGCCAGTTGGGCAACAGTGGCTCATTGGCGGAGTTCTCACCTCCGATGCCGGAAGACCCGGGTTCGTTTCCAGGGCCAGTCTAACAGGCTGTCTTTTTTGTTTGTTTATTTGATTACATGGGCAGACACCGAGAATCGAACCCGGGTCTCCGGCATGGCAGGCAGCAACTCTGCCTACTGAGCCACGGTGGCCCGCCCCAGGCCGTGTTTCTTTACCCTGAAAAATACCTTAAAACGTTCCTTATTTTCAATAGAACTATGAAATACGAAGACGCACAAACACAAAACTGACAAGATAGATGTTAATAAAATGCAATTTAATAGTAAAATAAAATGAAAGGTTAGGCTTGCTGGCAGCACGAGGCCAGGAACCGCCGTAAATCAAGAAGCATAATGGCAATTAGAACACACTGTGAATTTGAGATAACACAAAACTTTATCACAAAGCTTATGATAGGAACCAAGGCCCACATTAAACGGAATAAAACCAAGCACGCAATTCCGTTGTAAAATTAAATGCCCAACTACCTTTAATAGCAGCTGATTGCAGATGTTTTAAGACTGAAGTGTCGTAAAACATCAAGGATTCAGAGGATTAAGGCCCAAGAACCGTACTTCCGGGTTCTTACTGTCGTAAAACATCAGAGCCGGGTGGGCAACGGTGGCTCGTTGGCGGAGTTCTCGCTTCCCATGCCGGAAGGCCCGGGTTAGTTTCCAGGGCCAGGCTAACAGGCTGTGGATTTTTGTTTTGTGTTTTTTTTTTTTGCATGTGCAGACACCAGGAATCGAACCTGGGTCTCCGGCATGGCAGGCGAGAACTCTGCCTGCTGAGCCAGCGTGGCCCGCCGCAGGCCCTGTTTTTTTACCCTGAAAAATTCCATAAAACGTTCTTCATTTTCAATAGAACTATTAAATGAGACGCACAAACACCAAACTTACAAGTTAGATGTTAATAAAATGCAATTAATAGTAAAATAAAATGAAAGGTGAGGTCCACTGACAGCATGAGGCCAGTAACCTCCGTAAGTCAAGAAACATAATGGCAATTAGAACACATTGTGAATTTGAGATACGCCAAACTTTATCACAAAGCTCATGATATGAACCAGGACCACATTAAAGGGAATAAAACCAAACACACAATTCTTTGTAAAATTAAATGCCAAACTATCTTTATAGCAGCCGATTTCAGACGTTTACGACAGACCTCACTGTCGTAAAACATCAAGTATTCAGAGGACTACGGCTGTATTTGTAAATTGAGAGTACCATGAAACATTTATTTTTAAAGAAAATATAAAGGGACAAGATTAGAATTGAAACAAATTATGTCAAAATATGCAATGAGAACCATCATATTATGAAATATAAACCTCTCCATCAGACGTTAATTTGCCGCTCTGAAAACTGAAATCATACAAAAACCTGAAAAGAAACTTTGGCAATGAAGATAAATGCACAGTTGTTTTTTGCTATTTAATGCCAAGGTGTGTCTAATCAAAGCTGTAAGACCTACTAAGGCATCCGCTGTATTTGTAAAATGTCAAGTGCTCAGCTTAGACGATTCATTTCCAAATGGATACTCCCCAAAGACTTTCATTTTAAAAGAATATTTATGAAATACGACCAATATCAAAGTTAAATACATGCAAACGAGTGCAATGCCATGGGAAAAAACCCACGCAGTCACATAGGAAATTAAAGCATGAAATAGATTCCCTGAGGGTTGATTCCTTTCAAAGTCTTAAAGGCTTTTGACCAACCAGACTGCTATCTTCCTTCTTAGTAAATTACAAATAACACCAAGCATTTCCACGAAAACACAAGAAAAGCACCACATTTTTTAAAACAATGATATGAACTATGTATGTATATGACACAACAATGCAAAACGGCAGTCAAAGATCACTGAAAACTATTCAGGGTGGTCAGTGAAGAACCGGTAGAATGCAGCCAGAAATATTTTCTTCAGACAACATATGAAGAAGACAGATTAAGAAATTTCCACAAACAAATGATATTAAACATACAGTCATATTGTGAAATGAAGCAACTAGTGCACTGAAAGGCAGCTAACGGACATTATCTGTCCTAATCCCATGTACCCTCCCTCACCATGTTAATTTCCTTCTTTACTCGTCTAAAATCACAGACGTAATCCAGTCACTTGTAACAGAACTCTCCGAAAATATATAGACCAAGATTCAACCAAAGACATAGTAAAAGAAAAGGCAAAATCAGGTTCATAGCGCCCAACAGACACTGAGCTATCCAGAACTGACAGCCGGTCAGGCAACCGCGCCATCCTTGTCCTCCTGTTTAAACTGAAAATGCAAATGCTAAGAACACGAAGAAATGGACACCAGTAACATTTAAACTAATAAAATGGCATTAGAGAGCCATCACTGTGTGTACTAAAGCACAACCGTGCCCCCAAACGCGGCCAAAGGACCGTCCATGTCACACACCCAAAAATCCTTCCGATATGTCTGTTAAAGTACATTTTTACACATTGCATAACAGATTCTACAAAAATCACACTACAAACAGCCAACAATGTATCAGTGTTAGAAAATAAATTATAGTAAACTTACATTTTTGTGACTTCAGGAGAGAGGAGCAGCCATATTCCCACAATCCTGTGTGGCACTTTCCCACCCCTACCACACTCCACCCAGCCAATAAGCGGTATGACTAGTCACGTGGTGCTGAACGGCGTTTACTGTCAGTCTGTGCCCCACCCCCCCCGCCTTCCATGCTGCTGATTGGTGGGCCTGAAGTGATGGACAGCAACATGCTCCATTCTGGCCAAGTCTCCAAGTGGAAACTCCGCCTAGATGTCAAGGCCCTTGCTAAGCAATTCATTTTTGTACCTATTATCTCTTTTACAAAGTGTGAATATTATGCTCATCCCATAACATCCAGCTCTAATTTTCCAGGCCTTAGCACATGCCATTGGCTCTAGTTTCCTGTCATCTCCGATTTCGGTAATCTTGCTCCCCCAATTTTCCTGGTCCAGCTCAATTGCATCTTCCTCTGGGAAGCCTTCCCATACTTTTTGCCTCCCACTCCTACACATAAATGTCAGCTCTTCTTTTGTAAAAATATGCATATGGGAAGACATCAGAACTTGAATGCAGAAGAATGATGTAGGTTCTCGAATTAGACAGCACTGGGCTGGCTATGGTTCAAAGGACCCAAGATCTGCACTTGGAATTTTCGCAGAATGGTTGACATGTGAATTGCATGTGAATTGATGGGATAAACAAGATCCAAACGGAATTGCCTCAGAGGATCAGGGATGAACAGGTACATGGAAACAGGAGTATGAAACAACATGGCCTTCTTGGGTAGGAATGTACAATCTGGCATTTCAGAAAAGAGAAGGAATAACGTCTGTGGGAAAAGTCAAGGTAAGAAAAGCAGCCAAGAGCAAAGAATCTTGGGTTGGATGCTATTAACTCAGAGAACCGTTAAGGCCTTGAGTAAGAAGATCCAATTTGCACTTCATGTCTATTATTTGGTGCCATTGTACAGAAAAGTTTGGAAGAGAGACAGAGGGAAAATGGAGGCCATTTAGTGAGAAGGTTGTGAGAGTCCATATGAGATACAAAGAAGGCTGGAGCTCCCATAGGTGCAGTAAAGTTTCGAAGAAAACTTGGGTGAACTCATTCGGACATGGAATGGAGAAGATGTGCCGTGACCCCAGTGTTGAGGTTACAGCTCTGATGGAAGTCTTTCTTCTTTCTAAATATAAGCTTTAGAGTGATAAATTTCCCTCTCAGTACTGCCTTCAC
This sequence comes from Tamandua tetradactyla, assembly GCF_023851605.1. Taxonomy (NCBI): domain Eukaryota; kingdom Metazoa; phylum Chordata; class Mammalia; order Pilosa; family Myrmecophagidae; genus Tamandua; species Tamandua tetradactyla. Next base: position 26,295,480 of record NC_135353.1, on the reverse strand, counting down.
TGCATCCCATAAGTTTTGGTATGCGTATGGTGTATTTTCATTTTACTCACGATATTTCCTGATTTTAGTTCTGGTTTCTTCCTTAACCCATTTGTTGTTTAAGTGTATATTGTTTAATTTCCACATATTTGTGAATTTTCTCTTTCTCCCTCTGTTATTGATTTCTAGCTTCATTCTGTTGTGGTCAGAGAATGTGCATTGTATCATTTCAATTTTCTTAACTTATTGAGGCTTGTTCTGTGCCCCAAAACATGGTCTATCTTGGAGAATTATCCTACTTCATTTATTTTTAATTGCGGTAAAATATACACAACATAGTAATCATTTAACCATTTCAAGTGGGAAATTCCTTGACATTAAGTACTTTGACAATACTGTTTAATTTACATCACAATCTATTTCCAGACTATTTTCATGATGCCCAACCAAAACTCATACTCATTTAGAAGCACGTCCCCATTTCTTCCTCCCCCTGTCCCTGGCAAGCACTATTCTGCTTTCGGTCTCCATGATATGCTTATTCTAATTATTTCCTACAAAATAACTCACACAATATTTGTCCTTTTGCATCTGGCCTGATTTACACAACATAATGTCTTCAAAAATCATCCACACTGTAGCATGTACCGGCACTTCACTACTTTTTATGGCTGAATAATATTCAATTGTGTAGATATACCGCATTTTGTTTTTCCATTCATCTATTAATGGACACTCAGGTTGCTTCCACCTTTTGGTAACTGTCAATAATGCTCAAGTTTGGACAATTCTATGGGCTCAGGACTATAAACCTGCAATTTATTAAATTCCCTTTTTAAAAGGCTTTCCATTTCTGGTATATTGCATTCCAGCAGCTTTAGCAAACCAAAACAGGCCACGGGTGGCCTTTTCCTTCTCTTCTGGGTTCCACTGATTTTCACCCTCTAGCTCTCCCTCTCCGGCTTTCTCTTTCTCTGTCTGAATTTCGTTCTGCTTATAAAGGACACTAGTAATAGGATTAAGACCCATCGTGGGTCCCACCTGAATTGAAGTAACTCATCGAAAGGTCCTGCTTACACTGGGCTCACACCTACAGGAATGGATTACGTTTAAGGACATGATTTCCTGGGATACATACAGCCCCAACCTACCACAGATGTGTCCCTAGGAGTGGAGCTGCTAGGCCATATTGTAATTCTGTGTAACTCTCTGAGGAGCTGCCAAACTGTTTTCCACAATAGCTTCACCATTTTCCATTGCCACCAACAATGTATGAAGTTTCCTATGTTTCCACATCCTTACCAACATTTATTATTTTCTGTCTTTTTAATAATAGTCATCCTAGTGGGTGTGAACTGGTATCTCATTGCAGTTTTGATTTCCAGTTTTACAATGGCTAATGTTCAGCATGTTTTCCTATACTTATCAGCCATTCTGAGTATCTTCTTTGGAGAAATGTCCATTCAAATCCTTGGCCCATTTTTTTAAGTTGATATTTTCTTATTTTTGTTTCAAAATAAGGTGGGTGAACGGTTCCTTCCTTTGTTGTTAAGGTTTGTGTGTTTGGCTCCCAGTCTCACATTCTCACAAGACTTTTAAATTTCAAGCAATTCCTGGCCAAAAAACCAAAACAGATTCATCCCATTCCCAAATGGATTTGAAGGAAAACTGCCAATACAAACAGGTATTATGCTAAGAGGAGACATTGGAAAAGAAACAAGCTGAGTCTCTAAGGTGTCACATACATGATGGCACACATATTTATGCTGTACCACAAAGACTAGCATATTGACATATAATGTTAAAAATGTCATTCCTTCTGAACAGTTGGACGTGTTTACTTATGAAAATAACTGTTTTTCCTTGCTTTTATGTTTCTGCATAAATATGATGGTTCAGTAATGACCATGTGAGAACTTTTGTTTGAATAAATAATAAGTTTGGTGAGAATGCTGTTGTTATCGGGAATCACCACTATCAGCTCTCAGTCTAACAATTTCCCAAATTGAGCTAACCACAGCAATTACCACGTCAAACAACATAACATCAACATGTGTCTGTGCCCAATTACAAGTGCTAGAACAGTTCCCTGTGGTGACAGTTATCATAGTTGTTTTGGCAATAGACATTAAATGAAGCCACTGTTGTCTTCCTTTCTTAGTTTTGACAAAACAGGAACCCAGCAAGCTGCCAACATGGATTTTATGTTCTAGAAAACAATTTTGCCATGGTTTTTTTTTTTTTATTTTTTATTCTGTAGTATATATACAAAGCAAAGAAATAAAAAAGCAATAGTTTTCAAAGCACTCTTCAACAGGTAGTTACAGGACAGATCACAGAGTTTGTCATGGGCTACCTTACGATCCTCTCAGATTTCTCCTTCTAGCTGCTCCAGAATATAGGAGGCTAGAAGGCTTAAATATTTTTTTATCACCACAACTGACTTTTGTTCTTTCTTTTTCTGTGGAAAATAACATATATACAAAAAAGGAATAAATTTCAAAGCACAGCATCACAATTAGTTGTAGAACATATTTCAGAATTTGGCATGGGTTATGATTTCACCATTTTAGGTTTTTACTTCTAGCTGCTCTAAGATACTGGAGACTAAAAGAGATATCAATTTAATGATTCAGTAATCATATTCATTTGTTAAATCCTACATTCTCTGTATAACTCCAACATCACCTTTGATCTTTCCATCCCTCTCAAAAAGGGTTTTTTTCCGGCTATGGCCATTCTAAATTTTTGATATTGGAAGGGTCTGTCATTAATATGGGGTAGAGAGATGGAACTATCTGATGTTCTGGAGAGGCTGGGCTAGGTTTCAGGACTTATCTGGACCAAGGACCTATCTGGAGGTTGTAGGTTTCTAGAAAGTTACTCTAGTGCCTGGAACCCTTCTGGAATCTTATATATTGCCCTAGGTGTTATTTAGGATTGGCTGGAATGGTCCTGGTTGGTGGCTGGCAGTTTATGATAGATAGCAAGGTTGAATTGAAGCTTGTATAAGAGCAACATACAGAGTAGACTCTCAACTCTGTTTGAAATCTCTGCCACTGATACTTTATTAATTACACTTCTTTTCCCCTATTTCGTCAGGATGTAATTGTTGATCCCATGGTGCCAGGCCTGCATTAATCCCTGAGAGTCGTTTTCCCCATGTTGCCAAGGAGACTTTCACCCCTGGATATCATGTCCTGTGTAGGGGGGAGGGCAATGATTTCACTTGCAGAGTTGGACTTAGAGAGACTGAGACCACATCTGAGCAACAAGAGAGGTCCTCCAGAAGTAACTCTTAGGCATACCGTTAGGTAGGCTAAGCCTCTCTACTACATGTATAAGCTTCACAAGAGTAAGCCTCAAGATCAAGGGCATGGCCTATTGATTTGAGTGGCCCTATAGTTTGACACAGTATCAGGGATTTCCTGATGGTAAAGTTTAATAGTTCCATATTTTTTCTCCCATTCCTCAAGGGACTTTGCCAATACGTTTTGTTTATATGCTTAATATATTGTAGGATGTATCCAGGCATTACATTACTCTATACTGGATTAAACGACCTCTTTTTTATTCTGGGCTTCCTGTGTTTCAAGTGTTCAAATGAGTTATACAGATAGGTTAAGTTAGATTATCTGCTACATAATTAAGCTGGGCTTAATATATTTGCGATGCATCCATGCTTTTGCATGTAATAATAATTCATTTTTTTCATTGCTCAGTTATATTACTTTGAATAAATGCGACATCATATGTTTATCTATTCACTTTATGGTGGAGACCTAGGCTATTTCCATTTGGGTTGTTATAATTAAAGCTCGTATGTGTATTCTAGAGAGGACTAGTGTTTTGCGAATATATAATTTCATTCCTCTTGGGAGTAGAATGTTCAGTTTTATAAGAAATGGACAGACCTTCTTCCAAAGTGGTTTTACAATTTTACATGAGAATTGTTATACCATTTTACATAAGATATCTGAGTCTCCACGTGCTCTCCAACGTTAGGTGTTCTGAGACATCTTTCTTATCCCTCCTAGAGAGTGTGTAGTTGTATCACACTGTGGTTTTAACTAGCTGTGATGGTTGGGTTCAGTGTTCAACTTGGCTAGGTGATGATGCCCAGTTGGCTGCTCAGGCAAGCACTGGCCTAACCTTTTATTGCAAGAACACTTTGTGGCTGGTAATAAAACAGAAGGCTGGTTTTTTAAATCATCAGTCAGTTGATTGCAACTGTGGCTGATTATACCTATGATCAACTAAGGCTGTGTCTTCTGCAACATGAGAATCCAATCAACTGGATTTTTTTTTTTTTTTTTTTTTTTTTTTTTTTTTTGCATAGGCAGGGATCAGGAATTGAACCCGTGTCTCCAGCATGGCAGGCGGGAACTGTGCCTGCTGAGTCACCGTGGTCCACCCCAATCAGCTGGATTTAATCCAGTCAACTGAAGATTTTTCAGGGAGAAGAGAGCATTCGCACTTTTTTTTCCCGCCAACCAGCCTCTCCTGTGGAGTTTGTTGTGGACCTTCATTGGATTTGCCAGCTTTGTGGCCTGTCCTATGGATTTTGGACTCTTGCATTCCTACAGTTGTGTAAGACACTTTTATAAATCTCATATTTACAGATACCTCCTATTGGTTCTGTTTCTCTAAATAATCCTGAGTAATACACTAGCATTTCCCTGATTACTAATGATATTGCACTTCTGTTAACTGAAAACATTTTTTATTGAGAAATATACCATGTATGCAGAAAAAAATGATAGATTTCAAAGTACATTTGAACAAGTAATAATAAAACAAACTTCAAGGCATGGTATGAATTACAGTTCCATAATTGCAGGAATTTCCTTCTAGGTGCTCTGATACACTGGAGACTAGAAAGAATCAATATACTGATTCAGTAGTTATACGCATTTGTTAAATCCTATCTTCTTTGTTACAACTCCTCCCTCTCATTTGATCCTTCTCTCAATCTTCAGGGATTTACGTTGAGAAAGGGTGTTGACATTATAGGGTACAGAGATACAACTGGTTGATGTCCTTAGGGAAATTGGAACCTCTGGGTTTCAGGACTTCTCTACCACAGGAACAATCTGGAGGTTTTAGATTTCTGAAACATAAACTGAAATAAATAAAAAATGAACAGAATAAACAAAATCTATGCTGTTATACAATCATTATCAAAAACAATGGACCACAGCTCAACAATCTCAGGTATTCCCCTCTAGCTATTCTATTATACCAGAAACTAAAATGAAATATCTACAAACTGAGTCAGTAGTCATAATCACTTGCCAAATTCTAATTACTCAGTTATACCTCCTCCTTCTCACCTGATCATTCCCTCAATCTTCAGTGATATCATGGCAATGACCATTTTAACTTCTTCATGCTGGAAAGGAGTCTTAATCTTATGGGGTTGGGGAATGGAACTTGTTGATATTCTTGGAGAGACTGGTATCTCTGGGTTTCAGGGATTATCTGGCATAGGAACAATCTGGATGCCTTACATTTCTGAATGAATAAACCTACTGCCTGGATTGAGTTGTTGCAGTTTTCCATTGAGTTTAATCACAGGGCATGGTAGTACTAAGAGATGCCTTAGGGATCTCCTGTATTCCAGGAAAACTTTTCTTTAACTCCATTGTGTAAATGCAGTCCTATTTCCCCTTGATAGTCTCAGTCAATCACCACAGCCAGTACAATAATTTTTCTTCTTTGCCTGTTTATTCAGAGGCATGGAAGCCGACTGCCGGGGAGCAGTCTTAACTTCCAGTTCAATGGAATCATTGTTGTGCCTCTTGGTAGGCGTATTCCTCTTTTCAGAACTAAGACCTGTATACTAGTAGAGCTTCAGGTTTCAGGAACAGGAAACAAAAATTTTTTTAATTTAAAAATATTTTTAATTCTATGTACCCCATGATGAACTGGCCAACTCCTGCAGCCAAAGTGCACTCCAGGTACCCAAATTTATATAAGTCAGTGTTCTCTAGAGAAACAGAAACAATAGGATGTTTATGTGTGTGTATGTAAATATTATGGAATTTATTCTAGTAATTGGCTTAATTCTCAATTCTGTAGCATAGGTCACAAGTTGGAAACTCTGATGAAGGTTTTAATGAATTCTCCAGGAGAAGCTGGCTGAAGTAGAAATAGAAATTCTTCTTTTGACTGCTAAAATAATCAGTTGTCCCTTTTAAGGTGTTCAACTGATTGCATGAGCCTTCTCATTCCTGAATGCAATCTCTTTTGTTATTTTTAGATGTAATCAGTCATAGATGCAATCAACTGACAATGATTTAAGGTTACAATTGTAATTATCACAGTTACAATGAGGCCAGTGCTTGTTTGACCAAACAAATGGATATCATAATCTAGCCAAGTTAACACATGAATTTAAGGATCTCACTTAACGTTCACACACAAACCTGTACATGCTGGATAGCTCATTTAAACAACCCAAACTCCTGGGTCCAGAATCGGAACAAGGCCTTGTAATTCTATACTTTAAAGTAACACCCAGATACATCCCAGACTATGGTGGGCTGATAAATAAAAAATATTGGTAGAGTCCCTTAAGCGTCTGAAGGGAAAAAAAATATGGAACTATTAAACTTTCCCACCTGGGAAACCCTGGGGATTTCTCAACTGTTGGGGATTCCCAAGAAAATAGGCCTAACCCTTGATTTTGCCCTTACAAAACTTATTTCTGTAGTGTAGAAGCTAAGACTACCTATAAGAGGGCCTAAGAGTTGCTTCAAGGAAACCTCTTTTGCTGTTCAAATGTGGCCTCTCTCTCTCTAAGCCCGACTCTGCAAGGAAAATCATTACCCTCTATTCTAGTTTGCTAGCAGCTGGAATGCAATATACCAGGAACAGAGCAGCTTTTAAAAAGGGGAATTTAATAAATTGCAAGTTTACAGTTCTAAAGCTGTGAAAATGTCCAAATTAAAGCAAGGTTCTAAAAATGTCCAATCTAAGGCATCCAGTGAAAGATACCTTGGTTCACGAAGGCTGATGACATCAGGGTTTCTTTCTCAACTGGAAAGGCACATGGTGAACAAGGCAGACATCTGCTAGCTTTTTCTCCAGGCGTTTTGTTCCATGAAGCTCCCCCAAGATTGTTTTCCCTCTTCATCTCTGTTTTTGTTTGCTAGCTGCTAGAAGGCAACACACCAGAGATGGATTGGCTTTTAATAAAAGGGGATTTATTTTGTTAGTTTTTCAGAGCAACTGAGGTTCTTTCTTATGTGGGAAGGCACAGGGTGATCTCTGTTGGCCTTCTCTGCAGGCCTCTGGGGTCCAACAACTTTCCCTGGGGTTATTTCCTTCTGCCACTTCAAAGGCCTGGGCTGAGCTGTGAGTGCCGAGATGAGGTGTGCTGAGCTGCTTGGGCTGGGCCTATGTTGAGCTCTCTCATTTAAGCACAGCCAATTGAATCAAACATCATTTATTGCAGCAGGCACGCCTTCTAGCCGACTGCAGATGTAATTAGCAACAGTTGAGGTTCACATACCAATGGCTCATGTCCATAGCGATAGAACTAGGTGCCTTCACCTGGCCAAGCTGAAAACTGAATCTAACTACCACAACCTCCAAAGGTCTCTGGCTTCACGGGCTCTCGTGGTTCTCGTTGCTCTTGGGACGCTCTGCAAAATGCTTCCTCTTTTAAAGGATTCCAGTAAACTAATCAAGACCCACCTGGAATGGGTTGAGTCACATCTCCCTCTAATCAAAGATTAATATCCATAATTGGGTGGGTCACATCTCCATGGAGATAATCTAGTCAAAAGATTCCAATTTACTTTATTGAATAGAGATCAAAAGAAGGGTTGTTCCCACAAGATTGGCTCAGGATTAAAACATAACTTTTCTAGGGTGCATAATCTTTTCAAACTAACACACCCTCCCACCTATGTGGGACATGACATTTGGGGTGAAAATCTCCCTGACAATGTGGACATTACTCGCATGGATGAGTCAGGCCCTGGAACCATGTGATTGGCAATGCCTTCCTGACCAAAAGCGGGGAAAGAAGTGTAAAAAAATAAAGCATCAGTGGCTAAGAGAGATCAAATAGAGTCAAGAGGCTATTCTGGAGGCTACTATCATGCCAGCTTCAGTTAAATAGTGCTAATTGCCATGGTTTGCTAACTCCCAACCAACTCACTCCTGTTAGCTCTTAAGAACACCTAGGGCTCAAATTGAGATTCTACAAATATTTCATGCACTAAGTTTTTCTTCCTGGAACGTATAATTTCCAGAGGGTTACGAGTCCAGAAAATCCTGAAACGCATAGGGACCAGCGTCTCCCAGATTATTAACTAATTACATCCCCCTATCCTTTAGTGTTGACACCCCTTGTCAACATGAAAAAGTCAGAAGGGGCATTCCCTAAATATCCCTATAGATCGTGAGAAGGATCAATGGAGAAGGAGGAGCTGTATCAGAGAAAATAGGATTTAACAAATAAGTAGGACTGTTGAATCACTATATTGATATTTATTCTAGCCTGCAGTGATTTTGAGCAGCTAGAAGGTAAAAATCTGAAATAGTGGGGTGGTAGCACATAATAAACTTTGAAATCTGTTCTGTAACTACTTGTTGAAATGTACACTGAAAATTATTGCCTTATCTTTCTTTTCTTTATATATGTTATATTTCACAATAAAAACATAAGAAACTGTATATGAATGTTATATCTGATTTACTTGTAATTGCTAATCATAAAAGCAACCTGTTGATGCCTTAATTTGGACATTTTCATGGCCTTAGAATTGTAATTTGTAATTTAATAAATCCCCATTGTAAAAGCCAATCCGTTTCTGGTATGTTGCATTCTGGCAGCTTGAGCAAACTAAAACATGAGGCAATGCGTTTTAACAGATTACCAACCTGCAGAGGAAGAAACATGATCTTCGACAATTGCAACAATAAAAAATTATTCTGAAATTCTTCAGGGTACGTTTTCTTCAAGAAGTGATGGCCAAAAGCCTGTTTCCCCATTCACTATGTCCATTCAGTCAGCTCTGAAGGGGAAAAATAATTTTGTTATTGACCCGGTCAGGACAGGCTGTGGGAAAACCAACCCAAATCCCAAAGGATTCCATAATAACAATAACAATATTTTATTTTTGCTCACACAATGTATCTATCTTGGATCACCCAAGATTCTGCTCCACATTTTCGTCACCTCAGGATCTAAGCTGACAGAGGGACCTCTTTGAAACATTACCAGTCATCATAGAAGAACAGACACGGCAATCTATCTGGTGGCTCTAAAGCTTCTGCCCCAAGGGGACATGCTACATTTCTACAATGTTTCCTTGCAAAAGCAAGTCACATGGGCGTATCTGAGTTCAACAGGACAAAAATGTGACAAGGAGTGCCACCCAGCAAGGGCCACAGAAAGTTAGGAACCAGAATATTTGGCAAAGAGGAATACAATCTACCACAGTATACCTTTATACTCAGTTTACTACATCAGAGTAACATTACCAGAGACAACATTTAAAACAGGTTAATAATATTTAGCAGAGGCATGGTTGCAGTGGTGAGACCGTATACCTTTCCAAAGGACCCCTGATTATGGATTTGGAAGGATGTAAATTCTTGTGGTGGTTTGAGATTGTATGTAACCCAGAAAAATATGTTCTTCGATTCAATCCATTCCTGTAGGTATGAACCCATTGTAAGCAGGACCTCTCGATGATATTACTTCAGTTAAGAAGGAAAAGTCCAGTGGAGTGGAGTGAGGTTGCTTCGGGGCATATAGCTTTATCACCACAACTGTGATGCATTTGAATTTTGTCAACTGAACTTTGCTGAATAATTCTGTCTTTGCCATGCCCATGAGCATTTTTTTTTTAACTTTTCATTGTATAATATAACATACATACAAAGCAAAGAAATAAAAAAGCAATAGTTTTCAAAGCACTCCTCAACAAGTGGTTACAGGACAGGTCCCAGAGTCTGTCATGGGCTATGATACGATCCTCTCATATTTTTCCTTCTAGCTGTTCTAGAATATAGGAGGCTAGAGGGCTTAAAATACTTTTTCGTCATCACAAACAACTTCTTTTGCTTCTTTTTTGTGAATAATAACATATATACAAAAAAGCTATAAATTTCAAAGCACAGTACCACAATTAGTTGTAGAACATATTTCAGACATTGACATGGGTTACAATTCCACAATTTTAGGTTTTTACTTGTAGCTGCTCTGAAATACTGAAGACTAAAAGATATATCAATTTAATGATTCAGCATTCACATTCATCTGTTAAGTCCTATCTTCTATGTATAATTCTACCATCACCTTTGATCATTCCATACCTCTCTTTGGGGTTGTTTGGACTATGGCAATTCTAAATTTTTGATATTGGAAGGGTCTGTCACAACTATCTGATGTTCTGGAGAGGATGGGCTAGGCGTCAGGACTTATCTGGATCAAGGACCCATGTGGAGGTTGTAGGTTTCTGGAAAGTTATTCTAGTGCATGAAACTTTGTGGAATCTTATGTATTGCCCTAGGTGTTCTTTAGGATTGTTTGGAATGGCCCTGGTTGGGAATTGGCACGTTATGATAGGTAGCAAGGTCTACCTGAAGCTTGCATAAGAGCAACCTCCAGAGTAGCCTCTCGACTCTATTTGAACTCTCTCTCCCACTGATACTTTATTACACTTCATTTCCCCCTTTTGGTCAGGATGGAACTGCTGATCACTGTGCCAGCTCTGGATTCACCTCTGGGAGTCATCTCCCACGTTGCCAGGAGGACTTTCACCCCTGGATGTGTCATGTCCCACGTAGGGGGCAGGGCAATGATTTCACTTGCAGAGTTGGGCTTAGAGAGACTGAGGCCACATCCGAGCAACAGCAGAGGTCCTCCAGAAGTAACTCTTAGGCATGCCTACAGGTAGGCTAAGCTTCTTTGCTACCTACATAAGCTTCACTAGAGTAAACCTCACACTCAAGGGCACAGCCTATTGATTTGGGTGTCCCTAAAGGTTGACACAAATCAGGGGATTTCCTGATGGTAAGGTTTAATAGTTCCATAGTCTTTCTCCCCTCCCTCAGGGAACTCGGCCAATACTTTTTGATTCTCTGCTTAATATACTCTAGGATGTTTCCAGGCATTACAATGATCTATATAGGATTAAAGGACATCTTTCTTATTCTATGCTCCCTGTGTTTCAATTGTTCAAATGTCATACAGATACGTTGAATTAGATTATGCACTACAGAAAATTTAAGTTCCAGTCCATATAATCCTTTCTTCCATTGGTCTCAAAGACGATGTGTGGGTCTAAAATATAGACACTGCCTTCCTTACCCTATGTTCTGAATTATTTTAACCCCAACCTGTTGGGTTTTGTTATCTCTAAATATCAGGTTATATATATAAAACAGCCTCTCAAAATCCAGAAATAATAATCACCACTCCAGACTTAATGTGTCTCCACGAGCAAACTTTTCCAAGGGAAATGTCAGGGACATTGTGCACTCTTATAGCTCACAAAGGTTGAGGCCAATTTACTGAGTGACCTTTTGTGTGGATACCAGCTAGCCCTCCTGCTGGAACTGATTCTTCAGCTTCTTTGACTCCTGGGCAGCTCCTGATGTGGCCCCTAAATCCACAATTTCTCCATTTAACCAAACAGGGAAAATTAGCACCTTTAAGATGTTGAGCAATTATACCTCACAACTGAGTATGCATTTCTCTTCACCACTTAAAAAATTTCAAGAGGCCTTTCCAATTATTTAAAGTATGTTCCTAGGAACTATTTCTTTTTGCTTTTCTGAATGGGGTCTTTAATAAAACTGAATAGTATAAATGTATATTTTCTGTATAAATGAAAGCTCCTGGTGGATTTATAATTATTTTGTACTCAGCCACACAACTGAATTTAGACATAACTTGTAATTGTTAATTTCCTCTCCATCTTTGAATTTGTAAAGCTCTAAATTACTCCTTTCCTTTATTCTTATACAGGGCCATGAATAAACATCATGACTGGAAAGCATCCAACGCATCTTATTTTTGTCTTTTCAGCATCTACGGGGATGACCCTATAATTTTCTTCATTTTGCCTCTCCATATAGCAAAACTAAGAGCTCTCTTAACATTTAACCATCCTTACATGAGCTGGTCATGGTGCTTTGCCTTTTGAATAGGCGCCTCTGGATTACGTTTGTTAGCACTGGGGCTTTCCGGTTGATGTGGCAAGGCAAGGACATCAGTGGCTACCGGTGCCAATACTTCTCAGGCTGACAGACATAACTAAGGGGTACAACTAGCAAACCGCGCTCAGTGGCGTCCAGAAGCAGAGGGTCCGCAAAGCAATATCAAATGGCCAGTGAAGGCAGGACAGAAGGGGGTGCCCCGGGTAGGTAACCGTGAGCCAGAACCCTCCTAGCCAGTGATTTCCACACTTAGCGGGCTGGGCCCTCACCCCACAAGGGCGCGGTCCCGGGCTCCTCCCCTGGTGCGCTGTAGCCTGGGAAACTGCACCCGCTCAGGTACCCTGCTGCCACGGCGAGCCCCAGGATCGCGCCTGCGCAATAGCTACAGCCTGGCCCGTGGGCGGAGCGCGCGCCGGCGCCCGGCCCCGCCCCGCCCCTCTTTCCGCCCAGCTCCTGGGTCCCAGCGAAGGACTCGCCTCCGCGGACACGCACTTCCGGCGACGCTGCAGCACTGACCTCGGCATCCCCGCAGAGCCCAGCAGAGCCCAGCAGAGCCCAGCAGAGCGAGCACGGCGCGATGGACAGCCAGGCGAAGCTGATCAAGTTCCTCCTGCTGGCCCGGCCCCGGCGGCCCCAGGCCCGTCGGTGGAGAAACCCGATTCCCTTTCCCGAGACGTTTGACGGCAATACCGACCGGCTCCCGGAGTTTATCGTCCAGACCGGCTCGTACATGTTCGTGGACGAGAACATGTTCTCCAACGACGCCCTGAAGGTGACGTTCCTCATCACCCGCCTCACGGGGGCGGCGCTGCAGTGGGTGATCCCCTACATCAAGAAGCAGAGCCCCCTCCTCAATGATTACAGGGGCTTCCTGGCAGAGATGAAGCGGGTCTTTGGCTGGGTGGAGGAAGACTTCTAGGCCGGGAGACCCTCGGGCCTGGGGGCGGGTGTGCTCGGGAGGGGCCCCTGCCCTGGTGTGAGCCGCCGAAGGCGCTCGCCCTCCTCGCCTGCTCCCGGCCCCCCGCCCCTCGCCAGCCGCCGTGCTCTCCCTGCGCTCCTGACCCCTCCCGCGTAGTGCTTGTCTTTGTTCCAGAAATAGTGCTTCACGTCCCCGCTGTCGCCGCCGCTGCCGCTGGGCCTGGATCTGGAGCGAGCCACCGCCCTCTCCTGCCAGCTCAGCCCCTCCCATGCGCACTGGGACTCTTGTCTTGTGCTCCATCTGCAAGCCGAGCTCCTGTTGCACACCGGACAGACCACCGACTGCCCGGCCGCTGCCGTCTGCCCCATTGCCAGACCCCCGGGCCTGCATCTGACTGCCTAGAGACCTGCGTTGGCGCGGCCATCACCATCCGGCACATCCCAGCGACTGACTGCCGCCTTTGACCATCAGGATTCTCGGGAGGTATCTGAGATGGCCATAGCCCCTGGACAATGATTCAGACAGTCACCACCCCTCAAGCGGCCAGCGTTTCACGTTCAGCGGGGCCCCTCCCCTCCCCCCTCCCAGAGACTTCATCTGCCCTGACCAGATGGCTGCTGGGGCCCAGGTGTGCCTGGCAGTCAGATTGAGTTACTTATTTTCTCCTGTGGACCATTTGATTTTGCAAAGATTCCAGTTCTGTCCTGAAATCCCTGCAGTCTCTCAGATGTGTGCCTTTTGTTCAAAATAAAAGAACCCCTGCGCTCTGCCTAAGCTCCCTTTACACTACCTGGACAAAAGTCTTTTGATTATTTTCAATAAATGTGAGATACTATTAAAAAAAGAAATTGAGTCTCAATGACTATAGCGCCTCTCCTTCCCTGGTCCTCTAAATGATGTCCATACCTTGTGCAGAAGCTACATCACCCTGCCCTTTCATGGTTGATACTGACACTTCCATTACAAAACAGAGATAGATCATCGAGTCCTTGGTGGTCCTGTGGGAGAAGAGGCCACAGGTGAGCATTCAATCCCAGATGTCTCTGAAAGTAGTCAGGATCATTCCATGCTCCTCAGGAAATGGCCCTGGCCTGATTTTGGCCAAGGTGATGTGAGAAGTCAGCTGGTAAGCATTTCACCAAACAGGATTTTTGGTTTACGTGGTTCCAAAAAGCAGCTTAAATGCGTAACTTCTTATTTATTTATAACCATAAATCACACGCAGAATATTGGTGAACACCTGTCAGTATTTGATTCAACCCATAATTCATAAAACCAGCGGGATGACAGAAGTGCTAGGAAAAGAGGGCTTACATTCATATAGCTTTGAATATGTAGGTAACAGAAAAGAATGTAGACCGTGATTATTACCTTAGGTACAAACCTGGTTGAAGTCTGTAGGATAATAAAGCTATAACCTTCACTATTACTGGTTTTCTACAGGCTAACCTGTTAAATCTTAAGCACTGTAAAAAGCCTCTGCTCCTTCATGTTGGTCTAGGTTGAATATTCCCATAGAGTCAGAGGCTCCTCAGGTGGGCTTATAGGGCAAAACTCTAGTTGATGTTAAAAGGTGCAATCATCTCTCCTCATTTCTACGTTTGGGTGATTTTTCTAGAACGTGAAAAAGGACTCACAGCAGTGGGTTATCACTACTTTTTCCTGTTCACTTGTACAGCTAAGCTTTTGCCATTCATGTGCTGTGGTTCACAGGACTGAACATTGTATTTAGAGGTACATTATCTGCACTATATATCTGATTATGTTTTGGTTCCCCCAGATAGTGAAATCTTACCTTGCAGTTAGGTACGACTTCTTGAAATCACAGGAGAAACCTGAAATACTTACTAAAAGGAAGTTTTTGTAATGATTTACTGCATTCGTAAAGCAGAAGAAACCAGGCTGATTATGAGGAGCCAATTCAAGATAAGGCAATCTGCTTTCCAGGATGGGTAAGAGGGACAGCTGTGTTGGGCACATTCACTGTTTTGTTTTAAATATAGATTCTGCTAATGTGCTTTGAAAAGTGTTTGGAAGCAGTTCACGTTACAGAGTAGGTCAGGCATATCCTCTACAATCTGTGTCTCCTGGGGCTCTAGATATAGATAGAATGGGCAGTGACCTGCTGGGAACCCTTTAAACAGTGTTGGTAACTTTATCTCCCAGAAGGAAAAAATGCCCCTACAGTTTTTTTTTCTCCCTAATAGAATAGAATGACTCTGTTAGAGAATTGTTCCTATAGCCATTTTATATCCCAATTTCCTCTTTTGTAATGTAAATATCTTGTAGATGGTAATAGATTTGCAAGAGTTAATCAGGATGCCCTTATCAGATCATCCAATTATATTTATAATAGGTGAATTATTTTCTTGAAAAGAAGTAGTACAGATTTGGATCCTCCAACTTAACAAATCACAGAGAGAACAGGTAATTGAAACTGTTCAGCTTTCGATCAGGATGCTACACAGAGCTAGGCAATAGCATAAATGTCACTGTCAGAAAAAGGTTAGATAATCTTTCAGTTCCAATGGTTGGGAAAGACAATTTTGGTCATTTTGGCTGTTGGCTTGTGTGTCACTTACTTAAAATAAAAATTTAGCTACCATCATAAGGTATTATTTTATTAATATTCCAGGCTAAATTTTAAGTAAATCATTTAACTACATACACCAGAGTCCTATATACAGCATAAATATTGTAACAGTTGGTAGAAATGATTGGCTAAGGCTCTTGATAACTGCCCTACGAACAATGTGTCTTTTACTATTTACAAAGTTGTGTAAATGAAATGCATTAAATAGAACTGAAAATATTTGGCTACATAATAAGACTTGAGTTAAACCTGATATTTTTAGAGTAATTTGGCTAAGCTTTAGGTGATAAATTATTGATAAGGTATAAGATATTTTAGTACAAAATGCATGTAAATATTCTCATTATGGTATATTATTAATTACACTGTATTTTTATCATTTCTTTTCTACTCACAAATTTTTACTAAAAATGGAAATTGAAGAAAGGGTGAGGGGAAAAGGAATATCTAAACTTTGTATGCATCATCTTATTTCATTAGTTTATTCATTTCTGTGACACCAATATTTATTAAAGATCTTTGTTACAAGTTGAAAAAAAAGCTAATTATGAGCACTTTAGAAAGATTCTATAAATGACATGTCACACTGTTGCCACTTTACTCGTTGTGTCAAGTGTTGGTCAGGAAGAGAGATGCCTATTATGACCTCCAAGGGTAGTCTCACCTCATGAAGGGTAGAAGGAGCATTCAACGTGTATTAGTCAGTGTTCTCTAGAGAAACAGAATCAGTAAGATATATCTGTAAATATGATATTTATAACACTGCCTCATGGAACCAAGGGGACACAAGAGTCCAAAATCTGTAGGGCAGGCTGCGAACTGGCAGCATCAATGAAGGTCCTCAATGAACTCCCTAGGAGAGTCTGGCTGGTTGAAGCAGAGAGATTCTCTCTTCTGAACTCTCCTTCAAACCTTCCGGTAATTAGATTTAAGTGTCACTTATTGTAGAAGGCACTCCCATTAGCCGACTGCAGATGTATTCAGCTGGGGATGCAACCAACATGCTCATGATATAAATCCACGAAATGTCTTCACAGCAACAGATGGGCCAGTGCTTGCTTGACCAGACAACTGGGCACCATCACCTGGCCATCACCTGAACCTAAACATCACAGTCCACCCCTTGTCAACATGGCAACTATACATATCACCTTAAACCATACTTAATCTCTAAATAGAAAACATTAACAGACTCATTTTTTTTTCACCTAACAATACTCTACTGTCCTGCATACAACCGGAAGTACACCTAATCTCTCCAGAGTAGGGTGCAAGTCCTTGGGTAATATTCACTCTTAAGCTTGATATCCCATAACTTAAATACTATGAAATGAACAATACAACTTATATGATAAAGGGAATAAGATAGAAAGGAAAACAAAGATATTTGCTTTATGTTCAAATACAAATATACTCAATTCAAAGCAAGGAAGAAATATTCATACCATTACAGTCCACATTTTTCTCTCTGGTCAGTGGTCATAGTTCATATTTATTACTACCTTCTTGTACCACCCATTCCATGTTCACTTTACCCTCAGTAAGCACCTCAGCTAGCCGTGGTTTCTTTGCCTGGTGGAGTGACCCAAACTTTCATTCCTGAAGTTTCTGGGCCATTCTTACACCTGCCTGGATTGGGTTGTTGCAGTTTTCCATTGATTTTATCACATGGCATGGTAGTACTAACAGACAACCTAGGAGATGTCCTTTATTGCAAGAAAACCCTTATTTACCTCCATTGTGTAGTTGTAGTCCTATTTCCCATTGATACTATCTCTTAATAGTATCTCTGGAGTAAATCACCCCAGTCAGTAAAATAATCCCTTTCTTTGCCTTTTTATCCAAGGGCATGAGTAGCCCAAAGTGGCCAGGTGGCAGTCTTTCAGTTAGATGGAACCATCTTTGAGTCTCCTGGTGGAAGCATCCCTCCTTCTGGAACTAAGACCTGTAGACCAGCAGAGTTCAAGGTTGCAGGCATAGAAAACAAAAATTTTCCTAGTGGATTACTAGGGGTAATAGTGAGTGGTACCACTCCCATTTCCACCCTTGATTCCTGGACCTGTGAATCCTGGCTATGGGAGAAATAGCATCATAAAGTGTTCACTGATTGAGAGCATACACAGTCTCCTGGAGAACATTGTCCCAGCCCTGCCACGTATTGCCACCTAGTTGGTACTATAATTGGGTCTTCAAAAGGCCATTCCACTGTTATATTGACTCAGAAAGATCTATCCACATAACCTCTTCCCAGGCTTCTTTGTTACTGATCTTTCAATCATGCTCCTTCCAAGTCCTTGACCATCCAGCCATACAATTAGCAACAGCCCATGATTCGGCTTATAAATGTACCTCTTTCCACTTCTCCTTCCAAGAAAAATAAACCAGGTGCACTGCTAGAACTTCTGCCCACTGGGAGAATTCCCCTCACCACTGTCCTTCAGGGATATCCTGGAAAGTGGCGGCAGTGCTGCAGCCATCCACTTTTGGGTGGCACCTGCATAGCATGTAGAATGATCTATAAACAGGCCCGAGTTTTCTCTTCCTCAGTCAGCTGATTATAAAGAACTCCCCAAGAAGCTGTAGTTCTGGGTTGGGAAAGAAAAGTAATGCGGCAGAAGTGGGGGCCATGGGCATTTGGGCCACTTCCTCATATAACTTGCCTTCAGGACCTGCTCAGGCACAATCTCTTATATACCATTTCCATTTTATGATGGAGTGCTGCTGTTGCTGTGTACTACCCAGCTCATGATAGGCAACTCAGGTCTCTTGGTAACTTGGTGTCCCATGGTTAAGCGTTCAGTCTCTATTAAGGCCCAGTAGCAGGCTAAAAAGCTGTTTCTGAAAAAGAGAGTAGTTATCTGCAGTAGATGGGAAGTCTTTACTCCAAAATCCTAAGGGTTTGCATTGTGATCCTCCTATAAGAACCCGCCAAAGTCTCCAGACAGCATCCCTACTTGCCACTGACACCTCCAACACCATTGAATCTGCTGGGTCATATGGCCCAAGTGGCAAAGCAGAGCACACAGCAACCTGGACTTGTCTGAAGCACTCCTCTTGTTCTGATTCCCATTCAAAACTAGCAGCTTTTCAGGTAACTGGGTAAATGGGCAGGCGTAGCACACCCAAATGAGGAATATGTTGTCTTCAAACTCTAAAGAAGCCAATTAGGCATTGTGCCTCTTTTTTAGTTGTAAGAGGGGCCAGAAGAAACATCTCATCCTTCTTAGATGGGATATCTGAACATGCCCCACACCACTGGACATCTAGAAATTTCACTAAGTTGGATGGCCCCTACATTTTTGTTAGATTTATCTCCCATCCTCTAACACGCAAATGCCTCACCAATAAGTCTAGGGTAGTTGCTACTTCTTGCTCACTACGTCAATGAACATGATAGCATCAATGTAACTGACCATTGTGATGTCTTGTGGGAGGGAGAAAGGATCAAGTTCTCTGCGGACAAGATTATGACATAGGGCTAGAGAGTTGATATACTTCTGAGATAGGACGGTGAAGGTATATTTCTGGCCTTGCCAGCTGAAAGTAAGCTGGCTCTGATAGTCCGTATAATAGGTATGGTTTTAAAAATAAATGCATTTGCCATTGCAATAGATACATACCAGGTATGCTGGTTTGAAAAGATGTATGTCCCCTAGAAAAGCCATGTTTTTAATCAAAATCCCATTTCATAAAGACAGAATAATCCCTATTCAGTACTGTATGTTTGGATCTGTAATTAGATCATCTCCCTGGAGATATAACACAATCAAGAGTGGTTGTTAAACTGGATTAGGTGATGACATGTCTCCGCCCATTTGGGTGGGTCTTGATAAGTTTCTGGAGTCCTATAAAAGAGGAAACATTTTGGAGAATGAAGGAGATTCGGAGAGAGCAGAGAATGCTCTAGCACCACGAGGCAGAGTCCACCAGCCAGCGACCTTTGGAGATGAAGAAGGAAAACGGCTCCCAGAGATCTTCATGAAACAGGAAGCCAGGAGAGAAAGCTAGCAGATGACACCGTGTTTGCCATGTGCCCTTCCAGCTGAGAGAGAAGCCCTGACTGTGTTTGCCACGTGCCTTCTCACTTGAAAGAGAAACCCTGAACTTCATCTGCCTTCTTGAATCAAGGTATCTTTCCCTGGATGCCTGTGATTGGAAATTTCTATACACTTGTTTAATTGGGACATTTTCTTGGCCTTAAAACTGTACACTAGCAACTTATTAAATTCCCCTTTCTAAAAGCCTTTCCGTTTCTGGTATATTGCATTCCCGCTGCTAGCAAACTAGAAGACCACGTACCAGGATATGTGTCCATTTGCTCAAACAAAGATACCACACCTAGAACAGCAGCTGCAATTGGAGTCCCCACCTAGTTAAGCTTATATAATTCACTCTCATCCTCCAAGACCCACCCATTTTCCATACAGGCTGAATAGGAGATTTGAATGGGGATGTGCTGGGAATCACCACCCTGCATCCTTCAAGTCCTTAAGAGTGGCACTAATCTCTGCAATCACTCCAGGAATCCCATATTACTTCTTATTTACTATTTTGTTTGATAGAGAAAGCTTTATTGGCTTCCATTTGGCATTTCCTACCATAACAGCCCTCACTCCATGAGAGAGGCAATTTGAGAATTCTAGCAATTGCTCAGTGTTTGTATTCCAATTATGCATTCTGGAACTAGGGAAATAACTACAGAATATGTCTAGAGAAACACTGTGTCCCCTGTGAGATGGACCTGAGCTAAAACTCTATCTATCACCTGACGTCCATAAACCCCTTCTCTCACTGGTGAACCAGAGTGATGTTTTGGGTCTCCTGAAATAAGTGTCACTTCTGATCCAGTGTCTCATAATCCCTGAATATCTTATCATTTCTTTTTCCCCAATGCAGTTACCCCAGTACAAGACTGTAGGTCTCCTTTGAGGAAGGCTGTGAGGAAGATTAGCAGTGTAAATCTTGGGCAGTGTGCTGATTTGAAACGATGTATGTCCCCTAGAAAAGCCACGTTTTAATCAAAATCACATTTCATAAAGGTAGAATAATCCCTATTCAATACTGTATGTTTGAAACTGTAATCAGATCATCTCCCTGGATGATGTGATTTAGTCAAGAGTGGTTGTTAAACTGGATTAGGGGATGACATGTCTCCACCCATTTGGGTGGATCTTGATAGCTTTATTGGAGTCCTATAAAAGAGGAAACATTTTGGAGAATAAGAGATTCAGAGAGAGCAGAGAATGCTGCAGCACCACGAAGCAGAGAGTCCACCAGCCAACGACCTTTGGAAATGAAGAAGGAAAATGCCTCCCGGGGAGCTTCATGAAACAAGAAGCCAGGAGAAGCTAGTAGATGATGCTGCATTCACCATGTGCCCTTCCAGCCGAGAGAGAATCTCTGACTGTGTTCACCATGTGCCTTTTCACTTGAGAGAGAAACCCTGAACTCCATCGGCCTTCTTGAACCAAGGTATCTTTCCCTGGATGTATTTGATTGGACATTTCTATAGACTTGTTTTAATTGGGACATTTTCTTGGCCTTAGAACTGTAAATGAGCAACTTATTAAATTCCCCTTTTTAAAAGCCATTCCGTTTCTGGTATATTGCATTCCGGCAGCTAGTAAACTAGAACAGGCAGTGTAACATGGTCCTTCCCCAAAGATATCTGGCCCTCCCCTCATTCAAGGGCCTCTGGGTATGGAAACTATCTCAACTCTAGGAACTGATAAAGGGGCCATGACACTGTTTTTGTAATTCAAGTTAGACTTTTGTTCACTTGCCCTAGAACTCTTTTGCTTTTACAGCTCAAACAAGAATTTAGTAGACTACCCATCTATTTTACATCTAGTACCCCATGATCTACCAGCCAGCACCATAAGTTTCTGTGAGTCAGAGTGTTTTGACTGCTACTCTGAGTCTGTTGTCCATTATGGTAGACATGTCCACCATGTCTTTGGTGATTAAATTCAGTCTGATCCAGCTTTAGATTCCTTCCACCATTATCCCACACCCTTAATACCCATCCCCACACATATCACCCTGATTTCTGTCTATGTAAATTGGAAAACTCATATAGCTCTTTTGGAATATAGCATACCTCCTCATGGGTGACACTTTGTACCACACCTTGAGGTACCTGTTAGAACTTTAATCTAGTTATAGGTCTGGTAGAAAAGAGGGGTGGTGGGGGTAGGTCATGAAAAGAATTAGAAGTGTCTGTCAAGCCAATTACATCAGGGCATTCCCTTGCAGTTTCATCTGATGAAATATGATTAATCTCTCCAGACAGAGGAGCAAGGGCTGTTTCCTCAGAGGAGGTGCTTTCAAGTTAGCAGGCACTGAAGGGTTAATCTCTTCAAGTTGAGGTTGCATGGCAAACTCCTCAGGGTGGAGTGGAGGTCAGGAATCTGTTTCCTCAAGGCAGGCTGGAGGTCCTGTAGCTATTTCCTCAGGACAGACCTCTATTACAGATTTATCTAGAAAATACTCAGGAGAATACAGGGTTTCAGTGTTCCCACTGTCATCATCATAATCCATATGTCCCCATCCCAATTTTCAGGATCCCATTCTTTCCCAATCATTGGCCTCACTTTGACAGCAGACACCCTGCTAGGTTGAGATTTCAGTTTACATTGTAAATCTGCTACTCAAGCAATGAGACTCTGAGTCTGACTTTCAGAGACCTCAAGTCTATAGCCACAGGAAATAAGACTTCCCTTCAGGGCACACATAAAAACTTTTACATCTTTCACACAGCACTTACACTGCAAATTTGAAGACTTCAGCTCATTCCTTGCTTTTATAACTGTATCCAGCATATCTAGGAATAGCCAGCGAACATCATCATACCTTTTAACTCCACAAAACTCTGTTAAAGTGTTAAAAACACTGTCACCCAGAGCCTTGCCTTGTATAAGCATACAATTAGTGGAATAAATGGTGATATTTTGCTTATCTCTCTTGCCAACTTACTTCATGAACTGTCAGTGCCATTTTGATTATTGGAAATAGAGTCATCAGTGCCTTTGAAACTAATTAAAGGAGAAAACCAATTGTAAAAGCCCATTTTTAAGATTCTGTTTCTCAAGAACCACTCCTGGGATCAAGCTGTATTAGTCAGGGTTCTCTGGGGAAGCAGAACCTACAGAGTATATCTGTAAATATGAGATTTGTAAGTGTCCCATGCAACTGTGGGCATGCAAGAAGCCAAAATCTGTAGGGCAGGTCATGAGCTGGTAGCTCCAATGAAGGTCCTCAATGAACTCCCCAGGAGAGTCTGGCTGGCTGAAATGGAGAAAGAGATTCTGTCTTCTGAATTCTCCTTAAAAGCACTCATGTGATTAGATTAAGTGTCACTCATTGCAGAAGATACTCCCCTTTACTGATGGCAGATGTAATGAGCCATGGATGCAAGCAATGAATTCGTTATTTAAGTCCATGAAATGTCCTCACAGCAACAGATAATCCAGTGCTTATTTGATCAGGCAGCTGGGTAGCATCACCTGGCCAAGTTGACACATGAACTTAAACATCAAACAATGCCTCCCATCAGGAGCAGCTGTCTTAGTTTCCCAACCTTCTCCATGGTTTGCAGGTGTTAGTATCACCAGCAAAAGCACAACTCACACAAGGGCTGATGGAAAGATGTTTATTCACATAAGGTAGAGATAGAACAAGGTCAACTTCATTAGTAAGCATCAGCCCCCACGGCCTGATGTGTGGTCAATGCAGGGAGAAGGTCTGATCTATGCAAACCCCTCTTATTCCATAGTGGAAGGATTCTGTTCCCTCCCTGCAAGGATGAGATGTAGCAGGCCTGAGCCAGGCACCATAAAACATACATACTTTAGCCAGGCTGTCTCCAGTGAAAGTTTACATATGTTCAAGTTAAAAGGGGAAGGGATGTGTGGCATGCAGCTATCTGCTAGGGGATGAGTTTTATCTCAAGGCACTCCTGAGAAGAGAGTCAGCTCACATTTATCATCCCATCCTATGAGCCAGGATATCACATCTAGTGCAGAGAACTGGGTTTATTTTTGGATCACAGGAGAAGTGTGAAGGGCATTTTTTGACTGTCCCCTACCATGGGATAGAAGGAATGGAATTTTTAAGGGGAATAGGAGGTTCTTTTTCAGTATTTTGCCAAGTCAAGAATTACAGTTGTCATTCTTGATTTGTTACCCAACCAACAAGCTTCACCTCAGAAGGAGGGAGAAAGAAAAACTTATGAAAAGAAGGTGGAAACAAGAGGGAAAAAGCAGAAATACAATTAACTTCCTTTTGTTTTCTTTTTTGGTGTTCGGGGTCAATAATGCCTTGGAGCCTATTCTTAAGATAATATTACACAAATTGCAACCCTCAAATCCACAACATTTAATATGGGAGCAAAGTGGCCTTTGGGTGGTTTGATGCTCTGAGTTCTTTGGTTCCAGGAGAATCCTGGAAGAAAGAGTTCATGAAAGACCTAAGTGTACCCGAGAAGGCAAAGCCAGCTCTAGGTAGAGATGGAGTAGAGTAGGGATTCCATGTGGACTGTGTGAGTATGCTGGTCTACCTAGAAGCCTACCACTAGCAGCTTGGATGGGGCTGATGGAGTTGGCTGGGAAAATGAGTGCCAGAAATCCTGGATGCAGGGAAGCATCTGCCAGGGCCATCAGCAGGGTCTAGTGCCCTGCCTTTTCTACAGGTTTAAGACACTGCTTTGTCTTCGTCATGTGGGGTACTGAGGCCACTAAGGTCCTACAATAAGCCGTTCTGAGCAATAATGAATCTAAGAGGAAAAAGAACCAGTTTATGTGGACCAGATGTGGGAAGGACAAAAATCAGCAGAACACACAATAAAAGAAAACAAGTAAAATGAAAATTCATAATGTTCTCAAAACTTTATTCAATGACTTGGAAAATGGAGGGGATGCAAGGGTAGTTCAGTGGTAGAATTCTAGCCTGCTATAAGGGAGACCCGGTTTCGATTCCCAATCCATACACTTCCAAGAAAACAAACAAACAAGCAAAGCACCCAAACAAACAACAAATGGTGCTGCAATAATGGGATACTCTAATGGAAAAATAATGAAATGTGACCCTACCATATGGCATACAAAAAAAAGTTTAGATCTATGATCCATATTGAATTATTTTTGTGTATGCTTAAAGGTAGGGAACAATGCTTATTTGTTCAATATGGAGATCTAATTGACCCAGAAACATTTACTGAGAAAATTATTCTCCCAATGAATTGAAGTGGTGTCTTTGTCATCAATCAGGCAACCATATAAGTGTGAATCTCTTTCTGGTCTGTTTATTGTATCCCATGGGTCTATGTGTCTATCCTTGCACCAACGGTACATGCCTTAATTTCTGGTGCCCATCCCCTATCATTGAGGGAAACATCAGTGGGCAGCCTGATTCTTGCTGAGGAATGGATACAGACTGGAACAGCCAGGGGAATCTTCTGCCACAAGTAAAGTGGGGGAAACAGCCCCACAATGAGCCAGATTTTAGGTGGCAAAGTGAATGCACAGGCACCCTGCAGGTTCAGCTCTGCCCAGTCAAATCCTGCTAAGGCTCCAGGAGAAAAACAGCTTTTGAGGATGATTAAGTCACATTACAGCACCATCTTTGGGACAGGCTGGAAAGTACAGGGAAATCTCAGGGCTTTTCAGAGCCTTTCCAGAACTCATCCCAGGCCCATTGAAGCTTGTCTACACCCCTTGTGTGGGGACTGAGCTCTGTTTTGCCTGAGAAATATGAACAACACAACTCAAAACAGTGTCCTAAAACAAACCCAAGTCTTGCTGGCCAACTAAAACAGAGCATTCCTGGGCCAGCTGTTGGCTAGGGAAGTAAAATTCTCATTCCTGCAGCCCAAGATCTTTCCACGTGGGAGCTTAGGAATCACCAGAATCTTTGTGCTCACAGGTGGGGTCTCAGCAAAGGTGCATAGTGCCCAGCCCCTATCCCCAGAGTCAGTGACTTCCAGCACACATGGATAACTGTGGCTTTGATTGGATGGTTGCCTGTTTGGGTCCCTGCCCAGTGGGCAGCCACAGTCTGGGAGAGGCAAGGTTGTGGGGAAGAGGTGGCCCAAGAGCACCATCAGCTGGGAAGACAGAGAAAGTGGACTCTGACAAACTGCTTTTCTGTTCAGGTCCTAACAGACTTCTGCAAAGGACTGAATCTCCTGTGTGAGTCTCTGTCCCTAGTTCAGCTGGGAATTATTGACAAGCAAAGTTCCAAAGGAGACCTTCAAGACAAACTCAAGCAACTACAAAATTTTAGATAAATGAGGGAAATCAACTTTCAAAACCACCTTATAGAGATAATCAAATGCTGAGAAACTAACAAAAAAATCACAAAGCACATGAAGATGCAAGAAGGTATGGCCAAGCCAAATGACCAAATTAAAAAGCCAGAGAACACACAGAATTTGGAACAACTGATCAAAGATGTTCAAACAAATCTCCAAAATAAATTCAACGGGTTGGCTAAAGACATAAAGTGTATCAAGAAAACACTAGAAGAGCATAAAGAAGAATTTGAAAGAATAAATAGAAAAATAGCAGATCTTACAGAAATGAAAGATACAGTAGATTAAATTAAAAATATGTTGGAAGCTTCTCATCTTTCTCACCTCTGTCTTTACAAGAGTCCCCACGTGTTCTCTCACATGTGTTATCAATAAATTTTCTACCTGCTTGTTCTATGCTATGCTGTGCCCTTAAATTCTTTCTCACAGCATGGCCAAGAACCTGAGCGCCCAAATCTAGCAACATATTTTGGCAAGCCAGCCAGGGGTAGCTTCTCTCAAATGTCTGTACTGGTTAGTCATGGCTATTGATGGGGAGGCTTGGCCGTGTGCTTTTGCTTGGCTCGTCGTTATCCTTTTCTAGGCACTCATGCAACTCTGTGTCCTTCCGAAAGGGTGGTATCACTTTCACTGTTCTCTCTAGGAATCTAGGGGCTCTGATCTGGCTCCCTCAAGACATAAACTTGGTTAACTCTGAACCTCTAGCTCCCTCCATGGAGGTGGCAGGAGCTGGTCTCCACACTGTGTAGATCCAAAGAGCCTCAGAATAGTAGGTGATACCACACTTTGGGACTTGACTCCAGATTCCTCCCCATGTCAAGCAAGAATCCAATGGGAGCCAAATCAAGTCCCCATCTCTCTCTCTTTATCCCTCCCCCACCCCGTCTTTCTCTCTCTCTTTGGTTCTCCAAGACTTCCCTACTAGCTTGGCTTTTATGTTTCTAGGAATATAGGGGTACTGATATGGCTCCCCCGGTACACAAACTCTCTTCATTCTGAGCCTCCAGTTCCCTCCTTGGAGGTGGCAGGAGCCTGTCTCCATGCCATGTAAATGCAAGGAGGTTTAGGGCAATGGGTGATACTGCCCTTTGGGACCTGACTTGGGGACTTCTCCCTGTGTTGAGCAGGAGTCCAGTGGGACCCTAGTCAAGTCTACAACTCTCTCCCATCACCTCTTTCCTTGGCTCTCTGAGACATCCCCACAGTCTCCTTTTCTCCCTTTTAAGGACCCAGACCCTTCTCCTGCTGAATTGGTTCTTTTTTTCACTTCTTCAATAGAAGTCCTCTCCCCTGCCTCCATGAGAGTCTCCTTCTTTCTCCTTTTTCTGCTTTTCAATGCCTACTGAGACATTCCATCTTTTGTAACATGGGATTCTGGGATAGATTTTTGTACCAAACAAAGTGTTTTCTTTAACATTCTAGGGAATCACCTCTGATTTATGCCAGTAAGATTGTCTCCCCTCTAGGCCTTAATTACTTTGTCTCTATTGAACCCTTTGTGGCTAAATATAAAGCTCCCCTACTAGGGTATGCTTGCTTTTCAGCCCTCAGGAAACAGAACACTCAGAGTACAAAGGTATTCCTTGGAGCATTGTCCTTGACTTCTCTCAGGTGGAGAAGCAAGCCCCACCTGGGAGCATAGGTCTGGATATCTCCTGTGGAGGAATGTCCTGGGAACACCTAGCAACAGGTCCAGGAGATACCTGGCAACTTACTTGCTGTATTCCAAAGAGATTGGGCCATGGAGAAGATTCCTTGAAAGCACTGACCTGGAATTCTTCTAGGAAGGCCCAGAAAACCCCCATAAATATAGATCCAGACATCTCTCAGGAAAGGTGAGATGGAGATGCCTGACAAATGTACTCTCCATGTTCCCAAGAAATTGGATTGGTGGAGGGAGAATTGCTTTGTCCTGAAGCACATTGGGTTGCCACATGGTCACACTGTTGCTAATGAGTCTCCTCTATTACCTTTTCCAGAGAAAATGGGAAATTCCAACAGTCAATATAAGCTAGCAAGTAGGGAAGCACAGCCCTCCAATGAGTCTCTCAAATACAATACAATCCTACAGGCTGTAAAAGACAAAGAAATTAGTCACAAATTCCTCATGCCCAGATGTTTATAGCTTTCTATTTAGACATGGAACTATAAGGAACTTATTGCTTATGTTATACCTGTTCTAGTTTGCTAGATGCCAAAATGCAATATACCAGAAACAAAATGGTTTTTAAAATGGGGAATTTAATAAGTTGCTAGTTCACAGTTCTAAGGCCAAGAAAATGTTCCAATTAAAACAATTCTATAGAAATGTCCAATCAAAGGCATCCAGGGAAAGATACCTTTGTTCAAGAAGGCTGATGAAGTTCAGGGTTTCTTTCTCAAGTGAGAAGGCACATGACTAGCATAGTCAGGTCTTCTCTCTCAGCTGGAAGGGCACATGGTGAACACGGCACCATCTGCTAGCTTCCTCTCCTGGCTTCCTGTTTCATGAAGCTCCCTGGGAGGCGTTTTCCTTCTTCATCTCCAAAGGTCGCTGGCTGGTGGACTCTGCTTCGTGGTGCTGCAGCATTCTCTGATCTCTCTGAATCTCCCGCATTCTCCAAAATGTTTCCTCTTTTATAGGATTCCAGTAAACTAATCAAGACCCACCTGAGTGGATTAAGATGTCTCCACCTAATCCAGTTTAACAACATTCTTGATTGAGTCACATCTCCAGGGAGATGATCTAATTACAGTCTCAAACATACAGTACTGAATAAGGATTAGAAGAAACAGCTGCATTTACAAAAGAGGAGTAGGATTAGAACACGGCTTTTCTAGGGTACACACATTTCAAATCAGCACAATACCCATGTCTCAATTTCCATTAAAAAATCTTAATAGGCCCCTTTTTAAACTTGTTCGCTAAAAAGTATAAAAGATATGCAACCAAGTAAGTTAATTATAATAAGATAATGAAAATCACTCAGGATTAAAAAACTCTTAGAACTAGAGAAGTTAGTGAATGCTCTTAAAAGTATACCTATGTCAGCCTAAACTCTTGGAAAGGTCAGATTTTGTTAAGCGCCTATTTCATCAGCCGGTCTGCCCCCGACATTTGGAAAAAGCTACAAAAGTTCTCCATGGGCCTGTAAACTCCTAATAACCTATTAAAAACTGCCTTTTCTGTCTTTAATAATCAAAACAAGGATGAAGAAGATATAAAGACAAAGAGAGGTAAACAAAAAAATAATAAAACAGGCTCAACTTATTGTAGTCACTGTTAAAAGCACCCTGTCCCCTTAAGGTTACCCAAATCATGGCTCTAAGCCTCAAAGCAACTGCAGGTCAGAGGGCCACTGGCAAGGAGAGTGCCAAAAATCTCAAAACAATCCTCAACTTCAGGACCAACTGGGGCCTTGCCCCAGGTGTCACCAACATACGCACTGGGCTAGGAACTGCACTATCTCCCAAGGGGAGTCAGAACAGTCCTTCAAGCTCTGTACATAGCAAGGAAAGAACACTGAAGGTGCCAGAAGCCATATGTGGCTCTGCTGACTTCACATCTGTCCATCAACCTAGAGGAGTCTTAGGTAACGCTCCATGTGGCAGGTAATATTATTAATTTCTAAATTCAATAATAGAGTCACTTACTCTGTTCTGAATTGACACTCCAAGCCTACCTCCACTCAGACCTGCTTAGTTATGGGAGTTGACAGTAAAGCCAAAACTAAGCTTAAGGACATTCTAGTATACCATCAATTTCTCATCGTACCTGAATGCTCCACCCTTCCCCCTTCTAGGGGGATCTCCTTTATCCCCTGCAGGCCACTTTAAGACTAGTAAACCAAGCTAGTGTTTACCCCCTTTTTTGTCCTGAGTCCCCCACTAAATCAGGACCTCGTGGTATCCCAAAGAAACTCCTTAAAAATAATCCCATCTGTATACAATGAAAGCACCCTGGGTCGAGCCCACAAACTAGCCCCTGTCTGCATTCAAATTTTCAGTCCTAGATCTTTTTAAAAATATTTTTATTGAGAAATCTTCACATACATACTTTCCATACATGGTATACAATCAATGGCTCACAATATCATCACATAGTTGTGTATTCATCACCATGATAATTTTGTCAAACATTTGCATCATTTTAGAAAAAGAAATTAAAAGAAAAAACTAATACTTCCCATACCCCTTACCCCCCTCATTGACTACTAGTATTTCCATCTACACAATTTATTTTAACCTTTGTCCCCCCTATTATTTATTTTTTTATCCATATGTTCTTACTCATCTGTCCATACCCTGGATAGAAAGAGCATAGGACACAATCACACAGTCACATTGTAAATGTTATATCTTTATACAATTGTATGAAGATTGTATATCTTTATACAATCATCTTCAAGAATCAAGGTTACTGGAACCAGCTCAACAGACTCAGGTACTTCCTTCTAGCAACTCCAACAAACTAAAAAGGGATATCTATATAATGCATTAAAATAACTTCCAGGATCACCTCTCAATTCTGTTTGAAATCTCTCAGCCACTGAATCTTTATTTTGTCTTATTTCTATCTTTCCTCTTTTGTCAAGAAGGCTTTCTCAATCCCTTGATGCTGGGTCCCAGCTCATCCCAGGATTCTCTCCAATGTTGCCAGGGAGATTTACACCCCTGGGAGTCATGTCCCTCATAGATGGTAGGGCAGTGAGTTCAACTGCCAAGTTGGCTTAGAATGAGAGGACATATCTGAGCAACAAAAGAGGCTCCCTGGGGGTAATTCTTAGGCCTAATTTTGAGTAGGCTTAGCCTGTCCTTTGCAAGAATAAGTTTCATAGGGGTGAAACCCAAGATCAAGGGCTCAGCCTATTGATTTGGTTGTGCCTACTGCTTCTGAGAATATCAGAAATTCTCCAAATGAATATTTCCTCTTTTCTCCCCAGTCCCCCAAGGATACTTTGCAAATGCTTCTTTTTGCACTGCCCAAATTACTCTGGGATATATCAGGGCATCACACTAACCTGGACAAATCAACAAAATCTCACACCCTATTCAAAATTCCATATACTTATGGTATTCAACTAAACTAACCGTACATGTTAAATTAGGTAATGCACCATCCAAAACATAAATTTTGCACCAAATAAGCATCTATCCCTTTAGTCTCACCCAGAAGTTGGAGGATTTTTTGTTTGTTTGTTTTAGAAGTTGGAGTTTTAAAATATGGACAGTCCTAGATCTTAAAAATGCATTTTTTATATCCATCTTCACCCTGACTCTCAATGCCTATTTGCTTTTAAATGGCAGGAACTTAAGGTTAGGAGTCCCATCCTGGTCACTTAGACAGTGCTAACCCAAGGATTTCAAAATAGTCTCCATATCTTTAAGAATTCCTGAGCACCAAACCTTACTAATTTCCACTACCTCAAAAGTACAGTCTTGCAATATATTAATTTTGCAAGCTAACATATTCCTACTTTGAAAATGTGAACCTTGTTAAAATAATTATTAGTCTCTTCTTAATGAAACTTTATAAAAGTTAATCATCTAAGTACTCTGAAAGATAAAATTTTATATCATATCAATATAATATCCTTAGTAATGTTTGCGTTAATCTCATCATCCTCTATTTCAAAAAATGTCTTCTCGTTCTTAAAGGAAAACTGTTACAAAAGATTTGTTCTCTTACCTTGTAAAAAGTGAAGTGCTTAAATAATTTAACATATTAAATATTACAGTAATTTAAAAAATTCTATCCTTCTGTTAGCTGAATTTGCATGGATAAAATGTTATTCATATATTTCAAAATTGTTTAAAATTCCTAAAAACCTAACGATGTACTATTCTAATACTATAATGTTAAAAGTTACAGATCATGGGACTAGCCAAATTTATTTGTCAGTTACACTAGTTAAAGTTTCTCTAGAAGGACTTGTGGTCAGCTATAAGTGAGAACTACATCTTCAACAAAAAGGACTTTAAAAGAGAAGTAAGGATGTGAAGGTAGTTCAGTGGTAGAATTCTTGCCTGCCATGTGGAAGACTCAGGTTTGATTCCCAGTCCATGTACTTCCCCCAAAAAACAAGCAAATGAACAAACAAACAAAAAACCCCAACCAAACAAAAATTCAACAAATGGTGCTACAATAACGGGATATTCACATGGAAAAAAAATGAAATGTGACCCCGCCATACAGCACACACAAAAAAAGAGAGAGAGAGAAGTATATAAATTTTGTTCTACCTGTTAATTAATATAACCCTAGTAAATGTGTAAAGGTAAATCAGGACAAAACTTCTGCCGTAGTTTGCAAATAGCCTTATTTCCAAAAGTATCTGTATTAACCAAAAAAAAAAAAAAGAAAGAAAGGTATGCAATAGTCAGCCAAACTAGAGTGAAGCCAAAGCCCTGCCCCCAGGGACTTTAACTCAAGAAGCAGAGCTAATCGCCCTCACCTGAGTTCTAAAACTAGGAAAAGGGAAAAGGCTATAACTCTATACCAATACCAAGCATCCTTTCCTAGTGTTTCATGTTAAACAGCAGTATGGAAAAAGCAAGACTTTTTCACAAAAGGTAAGACCCCAATTAAACACTGTCAAAAGATACTCAATCTCTTAAATGCTTACCCACAGAAAAATAGTGGTAATTCATTGCTCTGGCCATTAAAGAAAAAATATAAACATCTTTCAAGGAAATAACCAGGCTGATGTAGCAGCTAAGGCCACAGCCCAATCAATTGAGCCCCTTCTAAGCCTCATTCCACACCTTTTAATTGACACATGTGCCCTCTTATTTCCAAGTGAAGCAGGAATGAGCCACCCAGCTAAGATTCACTCTTACACCTAAAGGATGGTCATTCCTTCCCCTCTTTCCTGGTCTCTCTTGGCTACAGCGTCTCCTAAGCCCCCTCACTTCTATCCTTTTCTTGCTATTGATTGACCCTTGCATTTTCAAACTTCTCACCAAGCTTATTTCTTCCAGACTAGAAGACTTTCACACCAAGCCAGTACTGATCTGAGAATATTCAGCCATTCCAACCACCCCCCCTAGACTCTTTCCCTTGCAACTTAAAGGGAAAATAGCTATAGTGTTCTATGCCCCATTAGGTAAGGCCTACATCCCCTGACAAGCCAGAAGAAGCTGCAGAAAACAGATCCTTGTCCTTCAGAAACCCTGAAGATGAAGGGGTGAGAACTCTCTGAGGGGGAATTTGAGACAGGCTAGAACAGCAAGAGAAGGAAGAAAAAAAATACCATGAAGGAGCCCTTGAGCAAGGATGGTTAATCAAGGTCAGGAGGGCCCATTGTCAGACACCCTGCCTGGTGGCTACTCACTTATGGGGAAAACCTGGCAGCAGACAAATGACCCCCACCTTAGTGAGTCATCTACAGGAGACGGGTGAAGCCAAGTGACCCACCCAAATATACTATCTACCATCAAGTACTACCCTGGAGAGAAGAGAAGGTAAGAGAAAGAGCCCTGAATAATGAAGGGGGGGGGGAGTAAGTAAAACTAATCTATAAAAACAAATGGACCCACAATGCTGAGGCCTGTCACCTTTTTAACCTCTGTCTTCGTGAGAGTGCCTGCATGTCCTTTCAAAACATTTCTACCTGATCATACATATATATATATATATATATATATATATATATATATAAATATTTTAGGTATATATTTTATATATGTTATATAATATATATAATTATTTCTTTTGCATGGATATATATATATTTCTTTTGTATGTGTATATATATATATATATATATGGCAGATTTAAAGAGGCAGAAGAAATAATAAGTGAACTAGAGGACAGAGCAACTGAATTCTAATGCATGAAAGAGCAAATGGTGAAAACATGGAAAATTTGAATCAGATCTCAGAGAAATGATTAACAACACGAAGCACACAAATATAAGAATCACTGGTGCCCCAGAGGAGAAGAGAAGAGTAAAGGCCTAGGAAGATTAACTTCCCAAACATTATAAAAGACATAAATATGCAAATCAAAGAAGCCCAATGAACTACAAATAGAATAAATACAAATAGACCCACTCCAAGACACATATTAATCAGACTGTCAAATGCTGAAGAGAAGGAAAGAGTCCTGAAAGCAACAAGAGAAAAGGGAATCACCACATACAAGGGAAACCACTTAAGACTATATGCTGACTATTCCCTGTGTATCATGTAGGTGAGAAGGCATTGGTACAATATATTTAAGATTCTGGAAGATAGAAAAACTGCCAGCCAAGAATTCTTTCTTCAGCAATGCTGTCTTCCAAAAGTCAGGGAGAATTTTAAAATTTCACAGATAAATGAATGCTGAATGAATTTGTTAACAAGAGACCTGCCCTACAAGAAATACTAAAATGAGCTCTGCTGGCTGAAAAAAACACAGAAGATAGATGTATGGAGGAGGGCACAGAATTGAAGAGTAAGAGTACCTTAAAAGATAAAAAGAGAGAGGAAAAATTGATCAGACAAATAAAAATCAAAGGGTAAGATGGTTGGGTCAAGAATTGCCTTTATAGTAATAACTTTGAATGCTAACAGGTTAAACTCTCCAATCAAAAGACACAATAGATTAAAAATATGAGCCATCTATATCGTGTTTACAGGAGACCAGAAAGATGCAAATAGGTTGAAAGTTAAAGGATGAAAAGTTACTCTACACAAATAGTAAGCAAAAGAAAAGTGGAGTATCTGTACTAATATCAGACAATAGACTTTAAATGTAAAGATGTTACAAGACACAAGGAAAGACATTACATATTCATAAAAGGTACAATTCATCAAGAACAAATAACGATAATAGATATTTATGCACACAAAAAAGGAGCTCCTAAGTACATGAGGCAAACATTGCCAAAACTACAGGGATTAATAGATGTTTCTGCAATAATAGTAGGAGATTTCAACACTCCACTCTCTTCTATAGACAGAACAACCACACAGAGGATCAACAAAGAAATAGAGAATGTAAACAATATGATAAATGAATGAGACATAAAAGACATATAGATTGTTGTAATATACAATACAAAGCTATACATTCTTCTCAAGTGCTCACAAAACATGCTCCAGGATAGACCACACGCTGGGGCAAAAACCAGGTCTTAATAATTTTGAAGGATGGAAATCATTCAAAGTAGTTTCTCTGATCATAATGGAATGAAGATGGAAATCAAGAACCATCAAAGAACTGAAATTCTCACAAATATATGGAGATTAAACAACTCACTCTTAAACAATCAGTGGGTTAAAGAAGAAATTGCAAGAGAAATCAGTAAATATCTTTAGATAAGTGAAAACAAGAACACAACATATTAAAACCTGTGGGATGAAGTGAAGTCTGTATCGAGAGGGAAATTTATAGCTCTAAATGTCTACATTAAAAAGGAAAATGAGAGAAAAAACAAAGGCTTAACTGAACAAATGAAGAAACTAGAGAAAGAACAGCAAACTAATCCCAAATCAAGTAGAAGAAAAGAAATAAAGATTAAAGCAGAAATAAATGAATTGGAAAAAAATACCATAGAATCAATAAAACCAAAAGTTGGCTCTTTGAGAAGATCCACAAAATTGACAAACCCTTAGGTTGACTGACAAAGTCAAAATGAGAGGAGATGCAAAATAAATAAAATCAGAAATGAGAGGGGAGTCGTTACCAACAACCCCCAAATATTTTTTTTAGAAATCATAATAGAATACCATGAGCAACTGTATATCAACAAGGTAGTCAACTTAGAGGAAATGGGCAATGTCCTAGAAATACATGAACAACCTGTACTGATGCAAGAAGAAATACAAGACCTCAACAAACAAATCACAAATAAAGAGATTAAATCAATCATCAAAAGCCTCCCTGCAAAGAAAAGCCCAAGACCAGATGGGTTCACAAGGGAATTTTACCAAATATTCCAAAAAGAACTAACATCATTCCTGCTCAAACTCTTCCCAAAAAAGTGAAGAAAATGGAACACTACCTAACTCATTCTATTAAGTAAACATCACTCAAATACATAAACCTGGTAAAGACACTAAAAGAAAGGAAAACTACAGACCAATCTCTCTAACAAATATTGATGCAAAAATCTCAACAAAATACTTGCAAATCAAATCCAACAGCATATTAAAAGAATTATACATCACAACCAAGTGAGGTTTATTCCAGGTATGCAAAGATGGTTCAACACAAGAAAATCAATCAATGTAATATAACACTAACAAACTGAAATGGAAAAGTCACATGATCATTTTATTAATGTGGAAAAAGACATTTGACAAAATTCAGCATCCTTTCCTGGTAAAAAACACTTCAAAAGGTAGGAATCAAAGGAAACTTCCTCAACACAATACAGTAACAAATTTACTACACCAATACTATGGGTCAACAATTGGGGGGATAAGGGGCATGGGAGGATTTGGGTTTTATTTCTTATTCTTATTTCTGTTCTGGAGTAATGAAAATGTTGATCATGGGGATGTACGTAACAACTATGTGATGATAATGTGAGCCAGTGATTGTTTACTTTGGATGGTTTGTGTGGTGTGTGAATATATTTGAATACAATTGAAAAAAAAAAAAACTAAGGTTCAACATGGCAAATCAAGACTGTTGGCCTGACTCCAAAGGCATGTTGACATTTCCACTCTGCCATAGGCAGGCATATACCTCTTCCACAATATTGAAGACTCTATTTGTGTGTTTTGGATTCATTACAGTCAGTTTCTCTGCAGTTGTGGCATGTGTCTTAGGAATTCAACCATAATCACTCATCATCACCAGCGTCATCACCCCAAATTTTCTTAGTGCGGGTACCTGTCACATCTAACCTCCTTCATTTTTCCTGAGGATATCATTGAGTAGGAACAAGTCACCCCATTTTCCTGTTGAGAAATGTAAGGCCAGGGCCGATGAGGTGGTGACCAAGACACACAGTCAGTAAATATCAAAGCCAGTTCCTTATGGTTGGGGAAGAACAGCCAGGCTGTTGGAGCCAGCAAATGCTTTTAAGACCTGCTTTGTGGGGTGGGTGAAATTAACTGCTGGCCAATCTCCTGACCTTGGTTTACATGCATAACACAACTGGATGATTATCAAAACTGCTTTTACTTTAAAAAGAAGAACTTCTCTTGAGGTTAAGAATTATAGCCCTCACACAATTTCTCCGACAGATGTACAGCTGGCTCCCACTGAAAACTGATGGTTTGCTTAAGGCATACTTTCACTATTAGATATTTTAAAAATGTACTCATTTCAGAATCAGAATAGAAGATTTTCTGAACCAGCACTTGAAGACCATAAAATTATGTATATAGCTGGTATCCTATTTGAAGAGTTCCAAGTGCTGGGTAAGTCTTCATGAGGTAGATGAGTAAAAGTGACTCCCAAGGTAATGTATGAATAGGAATATGTATAGCCAGCTTCAACCA
This sequence comes from Tamandua tetradactyla, assembly GCF_023851605.1. Classification (NCBI taxonomy): domain Eukaryota; kingdom Metazoa; phylum Chordata; class Mammalia; order Pilosa; family Myrmecophagidae; genus Tamandua; species Tamandua tetradactyla. The sequence continues at coordinate 26,258,079 of NC_135353.1, read as the reverse complement.
AAAGTCCAATATGGAGTCAGTCAGAATCTGCACAAAGTTACATTTTAAACCCCTTAAAATATACCCCTGAGAAATATCTAAAAGATCTTGTTAGGAGGCACTTTCTTAAACCTTATACCTAAAGTGCAAGCAATGAAAGAAGAAATAGATAAATGGGATCTCCTCAAAATTGAACATTTTTGTGCATCAAAACACTGTTAGAAAAGTAATGAAGCCTACACTGGGGAGATAATATTTGGAAACTGTATTTCAAATAAGGGTTTAATATTCAGAAAAATAAAGAGATCCTCAACTCAATGACAAAAAGACAAACAACTCAATTTAAAAATGGGCAAAAGACATGGACAGACACTTTTCTGAAAAGGAAATAAAAATGGCTCAAAACCATATGAAAAGATGCTCAACTTCACTGGCTATTAGAGAAATGCAAATCAAACCTCAATGAGAAATCATCTCACATCCATGAGAATGGCCATTATAAAAAAAAAACAACAGAAAAAGCAGAAAAAGACAAGGGCTGGAGAGGATTTGGAGAAAGAGGCACACTTATCCACTGTTGGGGGGAATGTCAAATGGTACAACAGCTCTGGGAGGCAGTTTGGTGGCTCCTCAGGAAGCTAAGTATAGAATTGTCATAATATCCAACAATCCCATTGCTATGTACATATTCAGAGGAGCTGAAGGCAAAGACCCAAATGGACATTTGCACACCGATGTTTATAGCAGCATTATGTACAATTACCAGGAGATGGAAACCGCCCAAATGTCCATCAATGGATGGGTGACTAAATAAGCTGTGGTAAATACATGTGATGGAATATTACACAACTGTAAGACAGAATAAAGTCATGAAGCATGTAACACTGTGGATGAACCCTGAGGACACTATGCTGATGGAATTATCCAGAAACAAAAGGACAAATACTATATGGTCTCACTAATATGAAGTAATATTAATTAGTGAAATTTGAGAGTTAAAGTTATGAACACAGGCTATCAGGAGATAGAAATAGGGTAGATATTGGGCACTTGGTACTGAAGGAATTCAGATTGTGCAGCAGGACTGATTGTAAAAATTCAGAAATGAATAGCACAATACTGCCTGAGTGTAGCACAATAATGAAAGTACACTGAATGAAGCTGAATGTGAGTATGATTGAAAGAGAAGGGCTCGGGGCATGTATGAACCCAGAAGGAAAGATAGAGGATAAAGACTGGGGTGGTATAACTTAGGAAATGCCTAGAGTGGATAATGATGGTGATTAAATGTACAAATATAAAAACGTTTTTGCACGAGGGAGAACAAACGAATGTTAACATTTCAAAGTGTTGAAAATGAGATGGTATTCAGGAAAAAGTGGTCAATGAAAGCTAAGTTCTATAATCAACAGTTACATTGTAATATGCTTCCACTGAATGTAACAAAGGCATTATGCCAAAGCTAAATGTCAACAAGTGGGTATGGGGGAGGGGTATGGATTTTTTGTGGAAAAAGGGAAATATTTTCATGTAGATTATGTTGATGAAGGCATGTCTATTTACTTAGGTTGGATTGTATGATATGTGGATAATACTGTTTAAAAATGAACAGAACAAAAAGAAACATGCTGAGAAAGATGTACTTGTTCACTGTTGGCAGGGAAGCTGAGAGGTACAGCTCCTCTGGAGGGCAGTGTGGTGGCTCCACAGGAGGCTAGGGGTGGGGTTGCCATGTGATTGTGAAAGCCCATTACTCAGTATATGCCTGGAGGAACTGACACATGGGAACATGAATGGACATTTGCTCACTGGTGTTTATGGTGGCAGTGTTCAGGATTCACAATGGATGAAGGTGACCTAAGGGCACATTGACTGAGGAATGGACAGGGGATTTGTGGTGTACACATACAATGGACTACTGAGTGACCATAAGAAGGAATGAAGTTATTAGGCATGCAACTAGGTGAATGAACTTTAAAGACTGTATGTTGAATGAAATGTCGGCAAAAAAAACACAAATATTACCATGCCTCACTCATATGTACTCACTGTAATGTACAAACTCAGTGAATTGAAGTTGAGAAAATGGGTTATCAAGTTGGGGCTTATTGTAAAGTGGCCGAGGTTGTAAGCTCCTACAGCAGTCACATATATTCAGGAGTTGTAACTGTCATTTCCAAATTTTGAGATACTAAGCTGTTTGTATATAACCTGGTCATTCCCAGAAACTTCAACTATTTATGTGATACCTGAGACTCATAGTTAAGGGTCTGAATCTATGAAAGTCAGCAGCACCCCTTACTGGAATTGTTTGAAAAGTTGAAAAAGTGACCAGACTTCAACTAGAGATATGAATGAAGCCGATCTGGATAGGACTTAGATAAATCCGAATACAGGGTAAAGGATGATATGGTCCATATTTTAAAACTTCAACTTCTGTGTGAGACCAAAGGGAGAGATGTTTATTTGGTGCAAAATTTATGTTTTGGGTAGCACATTATCTAATTTAACTTGTAAGGTCAGTTCAGTTGAACAGAATAAGTGCATAGAATCTTGAATAGGGTGTGAGATCTTGTTGATTTGTACAGGTTAGTGTGATGCTTTGATATGGCCCCAAGTAATTTAGGCAGAGAATAAAAAGTATTTGCAAAGTCCCCTTGGGGGACTGGGGAGAAAGGAGGAAATAGTCAACTTCCCCATTTGGAGATTTCCTGATATTCTCACAAGCAATGTGGACAACCAAATCAATAGGCTGAGCCCTCAGTCTTGTGGTTTGCCCCTATGAAACTTATTCCTGTAAAGGAGAAGCTAAGTCTGCTTATAATTATGCCTAAGAGTCACCCCCCAAAAAAACTCTTTTGTTGCTCAGACGTGGCCTCTCTCTCTAAGCCAACTCCGCAGCTGAACTCACTACCCTCCCCTCTACATGGAACATGTCTCCCAGGGGTGCAAATCTCCCTGGAAACGTGGGACAGAACTCCCAGGATGAACTAGGTCTCAGCATCGTGGAATTAAGAAAGCCTTTTTGTCCAAAAGGGGAAAGAGGGAAATGAGTCCAAATAAAGTTTCAGTGGCTGAGAGATTTCAAACAGAGTCAAGAAGTTATCCTGGAGGTTATTCTTATGCATTATATAGATATCCCTTTTTAGTTTATGGTTTATTGGAGTAACTGGAGGGAAATACCTATAACTGTTGAGCTGTGTTCCAATAGCCTTGATTCTTGAAGATGATTGAATAATGATATTACTTTTACAATGTGACCATGTGATTGTGAAAACCTTGTTTCTGATGCTCTTTTTACCCAGGGTATAGACAAATGAGTGAAAAAATTAGGATAATAAATAAATGAATAATAGGGATAAAGTGTAAAAAGTTGGGTAGATTGAGATACTGGTGGTCAATGAGAGGGGGCATAAGGCATATGGTGTGGAATGTATGAGTTTTTTCTTTTATTATTTCTTTTCCTGGAATGATGTAAATGCTCTAAAAATGATCATGGTGACGAACACATAATTATATGATGATATTGTAAGCCATTAATTGTACACCATGTATGCACTGTATGTGTGTAAAGATTTCTCAATAAAAACATTTTTTTAAAAAAGAAAGTGTTTGCTTGCCCCTGGCACCTGAGAAAAAAAGTCCTTGAATCTGTAAAAAAAAAAAAATAACATAAACAAACAGAAAACTACAAGTGCTGGAGAACATGTACAGAAAGAGGCACACATTCACTGTTGGTTAGAATGAAGAATGATGTAACTGCTCTGGAAAACAGTTTGACAGTCCCTCAGGAACTTACATACAGTTGCCATATGATCCAGCTATCCCATTACTAGGCATATATTCAGAGGAACTGAAAGCAAGGACACAGACATTTGCACATCAATGTTTGTAGAGGCATTATTCATGATTGTGAAGAGATGAAAACAGCCCAAATGTCCAACAATTAACAAGTGGATAAACAAATTATGGTACATACATGTGACGGAATATTATGCAAATGTAAAACAGAATAAATTCATGAAATATGCAATAACGTGGATGAAACTTAAGGACATCGTGTTGAGTGAATTTAGCCAGAAACAAAAGGAAAAATACTGTATGGTCTCAGTTATATTACTAACATTAATGAGCAAACTTTGAGAATTAAAATTGAGACTACAGGTTATCAGGAGATAGAAATAGGATAGAGATTGAGGATTTGGTGCTGAAAGAGTATAGAAGTTTCAACAGGATTGATTGTAAATATCCAGAAATGGATAGTACAATACCAACTGATGGTAGCACAATATTTAAGTACACTGAACAAACATGAGTGTGAGTATGGTTGAAAGAATAAAGTTAGTGGCATATATGACACCGAAAGGAAAGAGAGAAGATAAAGATTGGGACTGTATAACGTAGGGAAACCTAGAGTGGTCAATGAGGTTGATTAAATGTACAAATATAAGAATGGTTTTACTTGAGGGAGAACAAATGAATGTCAACAAAGTGTTTAAAATGGGATGGTACATGAAAAAAATACAATCCAATGCAAACTAGAGTCTATAGTTAACAGTAATATCATAATGTATTTCAAGTAAATGTAACAAAAGCAAAATACAGGGTGGGCCATGGTGGCTCAATAAGCAGAGTTTTACCTTCCTTGCCAGAGACCTAGGTTCATTTCCCAGTGTCTGCCCATGCAAAAAAAAATCAATATACCAAAGCAAAATGGCAAAAAGAGGGGGATATATGAGCGAGGGGCATGGCATGCTTGGTGTTGTTGTTATTTTTCCTTTTTATTTTATTTTATTTATTATTTTTCCTTTTCTTTTTTACGCTTCCTTTTTCTTGGAAGAAGAAATGGAATTATCCTCATATAGATTGTGGTAGTGAATGCATAACTATATGATATTACTGGGAACCACTGATTGTTTACTTAGGATGATTATATGGTGTGTGAATAAAACTGTTTAAAAATAAACAGAAAGATATAAATGCTGGAGAAAATGTGGAGAGTGGGATGCACCTATTCACTGTTGGTAGGGAAGTAGAATGGTGCAGCCCCTCTGGAACGCAGGGTGGTGGTTCCACAGGAGACTAAGTTTGGGGTTGTCATATGATCCTACAACCCCGTTGCTTAGTGTATACCTGGAGGAACTGAGTGGGGGGAGACAAATGGACATTTGCACACTGGTGATTATGGTGACAGTGTTCACAATTTGCAATGGATGGAGGCAGCCTAAGAGTACATCAACTGATGAAAGGAAGGGCAAATTGTGGTGTACAATGGAATCCTGAGTGGCTACAAGAAGAAATGATGTTGTGAGGCATGCAACTAGGTGAATAGACCTTGAGGACAATATGTTGAGTGAAATAAGCTAGAAATGAAAAGACAAACATTATGCCTCACTAATATGGACTAATTACAATGTGCAAGTTCTAAGAATTAGTTCAACAGCATAGGTTATCAGGGGTAGGCTTATTGTAAAGGTTTATAGATTGTAAGCTCTTATAGCAGTCACATTAATTCGTGAGTTCTGATGATTATTTCTAAATTCTGAGATGCTGAGCTATTTGTACATAACCTGGTCATTCCCTGGAACTTCAGTTACCTGTGTAACACCTGAGACTCAGAGCTAGAGTTCTGCAGGTATAAAAGTCAGCATTACCCCATACTGGAACTGTTTTAAAAGCTGAAAAGGAAATCAGACTTCAATTAGAGATACGAATGAAGAAGATCCAGTTAGGACTAAAGTAAACCAGACTAGAGGGTAAAGGATCAAACTGATTGTGTTTTAAAATTTCAACTTCTGGGTGAGACCAAAGGAACAGATGTTTACTTGGTGCAAAATTTACATTTTCTGTAGCACACTATCTAATTTAACTTGCATGGTCAGTTTATTCGAATACCATAATTACATGGAAACTTTTGTAGGAAATGAGTTCGTTTTGGTTTGTACAGGTTAACGTGATGCCCCAATACATCTCAGGGTAATTTGGGCAGAGAATAAAAAGGTTTTTGCAAAGCACCCTTGAAGGACTGTGGAAAAATGTGGAAATATTAAACTTTCCGCCCTGGGGAATTCCTGATATTCTTCCAAGCATTGGGGACTGCCAATTTAATAGGCTAAGTCCTCAATCTTGGCACTTGCCCTTATAAAACTTATTCCTGTAAAGGAGAAGCTATGCCTACTTATAATTATTCCTTAGAGTCCCCCCAGAGTACCTCTTTTGTTGTGCAAATGCGGCCTTTCTCTCTAACCCAACTCTGCAGGTGAACTCACTGCCCGCCTGCATACATGACACATGGCTCCCAGGGGTGTAAATCTCCCTGGCAATGTGGGACATGACTCCAGGGTCCTTCTTGACCAAAAGAGGGAAGAGAAATGAAAGAAAAGCAAATTTTCAGTGACTGAGAGACTTCAAATAGAGACGAGATCATTCTGGAGGTTATTCTTATACCCCTCTTTAGTTTTTAGTGTATTTGAATAGCTAGAAGGAAAATATCTGAAACTGTTTAACTGTATTCCAGCAACCTTGATTCTTTTTTTTTGCATGGGCAGGCACCGGAAATTGAACCTGGGTCTCTGGCATGGCAGGCGAGAACTCTGCCTGCTGAGCCAGCGTAGCCTGCCCATCAGCCTTGATTCTTGAAGTGACTGTATAATTATACAGCTTTTACAGTGTGACTGTGTGATTGTGAAAACCTTATGGCTGGCACTCCCTTTACCTAGTATATGGATAGATGAGTAAGAAAATAAGGACAAAAAGGACATAAACAATAAAGGGGATAAGGAGTATGGGATACTTTGGGTGTTCCTTTTTGTTTTATTTTTATTCTTTTTCTTATTTGGTTGTGGTGATGAATGCATGACTATATGGTGATACTGACTACCACTGATGGTACACTTTGAATGATTATACGGTATATGACTATATCTCAGTAAAATTGCATTTTAAAAAAACTGAGAAAAGACAGGTTAAGGAAAACATTACTAGTGGGCATAAGCTCCCCTTGGCCAGTGGGTCACAATCTGAAGTCAGTGTAGGACAGATGATCTATGCAGACCCTTCTTGTGCCATAATGAAAGAATGTTGCTCCCTCCCTGTTGGGAACAGATTTAGCAGCAGAGGTGGGCCAGGTGCCATAAAACTTACATACTTAGTCTGGGGGTGTTTATATGTTCTCAAGGCAATAGGGAAGGGAATGCAAAGACAGACCAATCTCTGAGATACTCCAAGGAGGGAGTTAGCCCACAATTACTATTAGGTTGTGGAAGCCAAGATAACACATCTAGTCCTGAGCACAGGGTCTATTCGTGGGTGACAGGGAAAGGCAGCAAGCTGTACCCAGCTTCCACGGTTTTCCATTGCATAAACACTGGTCTCTCTAAAGGAGACACGTGCTCATGGATTTGCCTATTTTATTCTTCAATTAAAAAAACAAAGCTAAACAGATGTCGATGTTTAACAGATGTCAATAATAATTCCTACCTAAATAATTTAGGATTAATTCAACCTCAACTACATAGTTTAGAGGAAAAACTAGATAAAATATAAGAAGGAGCTCTAGTTTGCCTTTGCCTTTGATAAATAGTTAACTAATTAATTAATTAATTACTTAATCCTTGAAAACTTGAGATTTTATTAATCCTTGAGTTTGTTTTTCCAAGTAAGTTTCACATCTTTAGAACAAAAACACTATAAAAACAAACACAATCTTTCACTTCTCTCTAATATGTCAAGTCCATGAAGGCATATGAGAAAAGATTGATGATAATTATCACATTTCTCTCAGTTCATTGAATATTTTAAAAGAAAAGTAAGAACTTCGGCCTTTAATCTCTCCTCTGTTACAGGTGTATAACATGCTACTGTTAAGGCTCTCACTAGCTTCCCTGACAATTTGGATCAAGAGGAGGAAAAACAAGCAAGCTCTTCAAATCCTTATATTATACCTTTCTGAAGGCAAAATCCTTATTACTTATTAAAGTTATGGCTTGTGAATTTTTGAATGTGCTTAAAAATTTATATCTATAAATCATTTTGGAAATATATATCCCTAAATCCTTCATTCATGACAGTCTGGCAAATGTCACCCTGGAAGGAACAATCAAAAGAGAGCCCTGAAGGGCCATGGTCCCTCTGTACCTCCAACCTGTGTGGTATCTCCTACCTTTCCCTTCCCACACTATGCTCTAGACACATCAGCCTCCTGGTTGTGCCTTAAATATGGCAGGCACGTGCCCACTCCTGGCCTTCGCAGTTGCTGTTCCCTTTGCCGCAAACACTCATTCCCCATTCTTCATGCTCTTGGTCTGTGTTTAATTGTGGTCTCCTTAGAGATGTCAGCTCCTCAGTCACTGGCTGTAGACAGCCTGGGAAGAGCCTGGCCTCTGTTCCAAGCTCTAGCACATAGCAAAGGCAATGAGGCTGAAAGCTGTCAAAGTAAATTGCACTCCACTCACTGGATCCATCATTATTTTCACAAGGGGGCTCTCAGCTTGTCATCTCCATAGCTGCCCAGGAGCAAATCTATAATCCATGTGGCCATCCCACAAGTTTTGGAAATCTCAGGGTTTGGTGTTTTAACTAATATACTTGAAAGAGAATATCTCCAGTGGTTTTCATATTTTGTGGATGGATTAGAATTCAGAACAAGGATGCTAGCATTAATTCTCCAATGGGAACCTTTTAATGTAACCAGTTGTATTGAATGTAGATCTTGTCATTAAGATTTTAAGAGGATTACACATTTGTTTCAGTCTATTAAAGCTATTGGAATGCAATAGCAGAAATGGGTTGCTTTTACAAGGTGGATTTATTGTTACAATTCTAAGGCCATGACAATGCCCAAATTAAGGCACCAACAAGAAGATATCTTCTTGGAGGCTGCTGACATCTAGGGTTCCTCTGTCACATGAGAAGGCACATGGCATTGTCTGCTGGTCCTTCTCTCCAAAATGTCTCTGTAGGCATTTCCTTTCTCTCTGAGCTTCTCTCTACTCTGAGCTCTCTCCAAAATATCTCTCCAGAAAGTTGATTAATACCCACCTTGAAAAAGCAGGATCACATCTCCACGGAAACAAAGAAATCAAAAGGTACTATCCAACAATAGGTCTCCCCCCACCCCCACCCCAAGATTGCACTCAAAGAACATAGGCTTTTCTGGGGTACATAACAGATTCAAACCAGCACACCATTAAATATTTAAGTTAAAACCTAAGAAGTAATGGAAATGATTTGCTAAATTTAAAGCAGGGTTTGAAACATTAGACCTACAGAAATACTTATGATATGCCATGCCTTTTAGATCAGTTAACTAGGAGATTCCCTCTGCTGAAATCAACAAAAGTTTTGTGGAAAACATTTGCTTGATAATGAAAATGGCGAGTCTCTTGCATAATGACTGAGTTATTCTGAAATACTATAATGTTTAGAATGCTTATTTTCACTGAATCCTGAAGGCTACTGTTTTAGTTTGTAAAAGCTGCTGGAATCTAATAAACCTGAAATGGAACAGCTTTTAAGAGGGGAATTTAATAAGTTGCAAGTTTACAGTTCTAAGGCCATGAAAATGTCCAAATTAAGGCAAGGCTATAAAAAATGTCCAAGCTAAGGCATCCAGGGAATGATATCTCAGCTCAAGAAGGCTGAAGAAGTCTGGCGTTTATCTCTCAGTTGGAAAGGCACATGGCAATGCCTGCCAGCTTTCTCTCAAGACTTCTTCAACAGCTTTCCTGGCATTTTCTTTATATATTTCCAAATGTCTCCAGCTGTGTGGGCTCTGTTGGTTCTAAGCTTTTCCCAAAATATTTCCTCTTTTAAGGTACTCTAGTAATCTAATCAAAACACACCTGGAATGGGTGGAATCACATCTCCATCTAATAAAAGGTCACACCCACAATTGGGCACATCACATTTCTGTGGACATCATCTAATCAAGGTTTTCCAACCTATAGTATTGGATTAGGATTAAAAGAAACATCTGCCTCCCCCAAATTGGATCAAGGTTAAAACATGGCTTTTCTGGGGTACATAATACTTTCAAATTGGTACAAACTTAATGTCACGTGAATTGAGTGATAATCAGTATGTATACCTGTTCTAGTTTGCTAGCTGCCAGAATGCAATATACCAGAAATAGAATGGCTTTTAAAAAGGGGAATTTAATCAGTTGCTAGTTTATAGTTCTAAGGCTGGGAAAATGTCCCAATTAAAACAAGTCTATAGAAATGTCCAATCTACGGCTTCCAGGGAAAGATACCTTGGTTCAAGAAGGCCAGTGAAGTTCAGGATTTCTCTCTCAAGTGAGAAGGCACATGGCAAACATGGTCAGAGTTTATCTGTCATCTGGAAAGGCACATGGTGAACACGGTCAGGGTTCCTCTCTCAGCCGGAAGGGCACATGGCGAGCATGATGTCATCTGCTAGCTTTCTCTCCCGGCTTCTGGTTTCATGAAGCTTTCTGGGAGGCATTTTCCATCTTCATCTCCAAAGGTCACTGGCTGGTGGACTCTGCTTCTCGTGGCTATGTCATTCTGCTCTACACTCTCTCTGAATCTCTCATTCTCCAAAATGTTTCCTCTTTTATAGGACTCCAGAACTTATCAAGACCCACCCAAATGCGTGAAGACATGTCGTCACCTAATCCAGCTTAACAACCACTCTTGATTAAATCACATCTCCAGGGAGATGATCTGATTACAGTTTCAAACATACAGTATTGAATAGGGATTATTCTGCCTTATGAAATGGGATTTTGATTAAAACATGGCTTTTCTAGGGGATATACTTCCTTTCAAACCAACACAATACTACACTCCCCAGGCTTAATTCTTCTGGCCTTCAAAACAGCCACAAGAAGTAGGTACAGTTTTATGACCCTTTGATGGACATGGGAAGTGAGTGTGAGCATTTAAGCCGTGTGCCATGTTTACTTAGATGCAAAGTGGCAACGGCTAGATCTTCAAAGTCTGAAGTCTGCATGCCCTAACAGTATATACCACACTGCCTATCATGATGAGTTCAATAGATAATTTCTCATTTACATGAAGATAATGAGCCAATGTCCACAATAATTGTGGCTGCCTCAAAGACCTTGTTCCCGTGTTTTGTTTTTTATTTTAAGTTGGCTCATCTGTCCACGTACATGAGAAAATCTCTTCCTGCCCCACCTCCTGACATTGTACACCAAGTTTTATTTGTGAGGGGACTTTGCCGGGAGGAGAGTCTGTAGATGTACTTAAATAATGAAAGATGTCAAAGCCGACTATTTAAGGCTCTCTGGGTGATAGGAGACCTCCGTGTGCCTTAAGAAAGAGCAGTGATGGTTTTATGAGTTGGGATGATGTAAGTTGAGGGGTCAGCGCATTCTCAAATCTGTCTTGAAGGGTAAGGGAGTTGTTAGTTATTTGTGCTTGTAGGCAGGAGGACTGGTGGGCAGTACAGATTGAATGGAAGGGAGATGGCCCTAGATTCTAGGGCATGATGATGCTAGTTTCAGATTCTAAACTCTCTTTGGTGCTGATACACGTTGCTACAACAGTGTATGATCGTGACCTCGCAAAATGATCCTACACTTCAACCGTATAGCCCCAGTTTCTTTTCTGATGATCTACCGCTTTCCCTTCATAATGTCAGAGTCCCACTAATAGGTTACAGTCAAGACTTTCTGAGGATGTCAGGTTCTCAACCCAGAGAGACTGACCGAGATCTACCAAAATGCTTTCATGCTCCTGGTATTCGAGTTAAACAAGATAAGGTAAGGAAACTACTTTTATTTCTGCTCAAGTTATTTATGAACTTTTCCTGTATTTTTTTTCTTTTTGAGAGAATAATACAAATCAGAGTTTCTCATTCTGTTTATTTAAAAAATAAAGTAGGAACCTGGGGCTTTATTGTGAGTGGAAAGAGGGAAGCTACTAATGCAGGAGTGTGTTGTTTGAACAGATATAATAGCTGCCATTTATTGAGTCCTGACTAGAAGCTGATATTTAAAATTTTTTTTAAACAAATCAACATAAATTTATTTCCAGAGGTTAAATAAGCAAACAGAAGTGGTAATGATAGTTAAAAACCATCCTAATTCTTTTTTTTTTAATTTGGTAATGTATATTCCACTTAAAATTTCCCCTTTGAACACTTCCAGCATAGAATTCAGAGGCATCCATTACATTCACAATTAGTGCCGCCATCACCACCGTCCATTAGTCACACAGATCCACCATCCCGAACAGAAACTCTACACCCATTAAACACTGACACACCTATTCCCCTTCCCTGTCACCCCCCTGTAAAGTGTAAGCACTTTCTGACTATGTTAATATGCGTATGCTAGTTATTTCATGTAAGTGAAGTCATACACTGTCTGTCCATTTGTGTCTGATGTACTTCACTGAACAAGATGATTTCAAAGTTCATCCTGTTATCACTTTTATCAGAACATCATTCCTTTGTATGGCTGAGAAATAGACCTTAGGATGTGTAGATGATATTTTTATTCATTTATCTGTTAGTGAACACATGGATTGCTTCACTTTTGTCTAATACTAATAATGCTGCTCTCAGTATTGGTGTACAAATAACAGTATGTGTCCCTGCTTCCAATTATTTGGGGTATATACTTAGAAATTGATTGCGGGGTCATATGAATATTCTGTGTTTATGTTCTTGAAGAACCTCCAAATTGTACTCCCCAGTGACTACACAATTTTACATTCCCATGAACAATATATGAGGGTTCCTGTTTCTCAACTTCCTCATCATCATCTGTTACTTTCTGGTTTTATTAAAAAAACAATTGCTATTCTATTAGGCATGAAGTGTAATGTGATTGTGCTTTTAACTTGCATTTCCCCAAATGGCTCTAATTAAGCATATTTTCATGGGAAGAAGCTAGCATTTAAAACAATTAAATTTAGCATTTAAAACAATTGAAGCTCACAACTATTGTGTAAGGTGAATAAAATTATCTCCCATTTTAAAATAAAAATTCAAGCTCACAATGATTAAATGCCCTCAGTGACACATCCAGCAAGTGGCAAAACCAGGATTTGAACCCACGTCTCTCTGACTGGAGTCTGTATTCTTTCCCACTGCCCTCTAACTCCCTTAGTACTGAAATCAGTCTACTTCCTCTGTGTCTGTTATGCAGATCAGTCATGCTCTATCTAATCCATGATTTACTGTTCCCTTGCTTATGAAGTGTGATGTGCTGCTGCCTCATCTGTTTTGCCCTACCGGTGATCTTCATGTGTGGTGTGGCCCTGTGTGTGTGAGTGAGTACATATGAGTGACATACTTTTCATGACCATTCAACCACCAAGACATATGTGACTCTATGTGCACTCATGGAGCAGAACAGTGGTATTAAGGCACAGAACATGTGGTAATATCTTCTGTAACTGAGCAAGACTAGCTGTATTCAACATCACCCCAGTCCACAATTAATTGCAGTTTTTCATAAACTCTCTATGGCCTTGTGTTCTAGTTTGCTAGCTGCTGGAATGTGATACAACAGAAACAGAATGGCTTTTAAAAGGGAGAATTTATTAAGTTGCATGCTCACAGTTCTAAGGCCATTAAAATGTCCCAACTATAGTAAGGCTATAAAGAAATATCCCATCTAAGGCATCCAGAGAAAGATACCTTCATTCAAGAAGGCAGATGATGTTCAGGATTTCTTTCTCAACTGGAAAGACACATGGTGAACCTGGAAGTATCTGCTAACTTTCTCTCCCAGCTTCTGGTTTCATGAAGCTCCCCTGGGGGCATTATCCTTCTTCACCTCCAAAGGTCTCTGGCTGTGCGGGCTCTGTAGTCCTTTCCAAAATGGTTCCCTCTTAAAGGGCTCCAGTAAGCAAACCCACCTGAAATGGGTGGAGACACACCTCCATGGAAATCATCTAATCAAAAGTTACCACCCACAGTTGGGTCACATCTCCATGGGAACAATCAAAAATCTCCCAGCCAGCAATATTGAAGGAGGACTAAAGGATATGGTTTTTCTGGGGTCCACCAGAGATTCAAAATGGCACACCTCGGTTTGCTCATTCATAACAAGAGAGATAGAAAATCTCACTTAATTCATAAGCTTGTGGAAAATCAAATGAGTTAATACATGTAAACTTTGGAACCATACCTGGTAGGTCGTAAGCGCTCGATAAAAATAATTTTCTCAATGTTGCACTCTTCTTCAAAAAGAAATGTAAAATGTTCCGGAACGCCGTTTATCACAATTTTATTCGAACAGTGGTAAGCATAGTTTTGGGTTATCCTTGGAGGAAAACAGCTTTACGCTAAGTATATGTCATTCTATCCCACTCGATCTTGTCGTATCTACACCCAACGTTGAACAGCACTGCCAACACCCCTCACACCTTGATCCATAGTAGATATGCTTGAATCTTCATGGGATGTGGACTGGGTGCATTGACATTTTCAAACTATCTTGCCATCATCATCTACATATAGCATTCTGTAATGTGTTAACCAATATTTGTTAATGATGCATTTGAAGCACACAAGGAGACATCAAGGAAGTATGTCTCTGAAAAGGGTTGACTTATGTTTGCACTTCTTAAAGGGGACTACCACGTATTTATGCACCATGGGTTGATGAAAGCCACTCATTCCCCAAGGAGTCTGAGTAATCATGGTTATATGATGTTTCCTTGGACAACACCTTGTATTTTACCTACCTCTTTATGTACCTAGACTGGACTAAAATTGAATTGTATGTCCTAAGAAAAGAGTGCTTATTGGGTGAGGATAAAGCCTTGGCCCAAACTTAAATTGATGCAGCAAATGTATACCTGTTCTATGCTTATGAAGAATGCTTTTATTATACAATGGTTGGATTTTGTCTTTAACAAAAAATGTTCTCTAATGTTTTTCAGCATATGATGATGAATGTAGCAGATAAGTTTGCAACAGGGCTTCCAAGTAAAGCAAAATGTCCTAGAGGATGCGCAAGTCATATGTCTTCTAAGAGAAGGAAGAATATGGCCCCAATGTTAAAGAAACAGAAAGGACAAGGGGAACTGTGTCCTTGGGGCACATCCGTTTCATTGGAAAATGGTATTTATGCCTTTGTGGGAAGGAGAAATATGAGCATGTTTGCAAGTGGAAGGGAAAGGCTGTAATGAGGTGCAGTCATGTGCAGGGACTGAAAGAGTTAGAAGGATGAAGCAGGTTGCTGTGGCCATAGCAGACAGTGCACACAAGTAGACAATAGGTCTGAACTCACTGTCTGCCTGTCCTCACCTCCTGTTTATGCTCTATCCCACAGTATCTGCCTTCTTCACTCACTTAAATGGTCCTTGTTATTGTCACCACAGTCTGTTCCAAGTTGCTATTAATTTACAGCAGTGTTGACAGTTGTTCACTCTCTCCTACAGGGAAACCTTGGGTTCCCAAAAAGTAAACTCTCCTGGGTTCTTCCCCACTTATTGGCAATTCCTTTTCTTCCTCTTTTTGTGATGATTCCTTTCCTCCCCACTTCTAAATATTGATTGTTCCCAAAGCCAAATCCTATGCCTTCTTTCTTAAATACATGCTCTCCTTAAGTGATATCATGTTATCTTGGGGCTTTAAATGTGGTTTACATCACAAATCTCCAAGTTTATTCCTCTAGACTACAATTTGCTCCTGAACTCCAAACTCATTCATATATGTACATGGTATGTCCATTATGGTGTCAAATACATAAAGTGCAACAGTTTCCCTCTGTGTACACTGACATGAGATGCCCCTGCCCAGTATCTGCTCTACTTGCTGCCCTCCGATCTCAGTTAATGAACCATCCTGCAGTACACTAGTAAACTTGTAACATTCTGCTGTCCACATATTCAAGGAGCTGGTGGGAGAGTGTAGAGGGCCTGATTTTTAGAGTGGCAGCTTTCCATAGTTTTGTTTCTCCCTCCATGGCTAGTTTCACACTCTGAGGTCACTGAATGCAGGTTCAGGGAAGGTTGGGCCCAATCTCCTTTTGTGAGCAGTTGCATGACCCCTCCTAATACACCTAGTTCTAACATTTACCCAGCATTTCTATGAGAATCCTTAGATTCACCTTGAATTCTTTCATTCTTTGCTCACTTCCAGGCCATTAACATGTCCAGGCAACTTGGTGTCTGAAATAAATCCTGAAACCCAGCATTTCTCTACACTGCTAGAGACCGTGGGGCTATGGTCTTCCACTCAGTTACTACAATAGCTCCTTAGCTAATCTGCCTGTTTCCCGTTTTGCTCCCATATAAGCAACTTTCCCTAACCCTGCAACCAGGCTGATCACAACTTGGGTTATGCCAGGTTTGCCTTGAAACTTGGGTTACGCCAGGTTCACCTTGAAAATCCTCCATGAACGTTCCTTTGCATCAAAACACTGTCCAATCTCCTTTGTGACAATTGTCTACAAGGTGCTGCATACTTGGCTCCTACAATCCCCTCCTAACATCTCTCCAATCAGTCTCTTCCTTGCCTTCTACTCTCCGCCCTTTTATCTTTAGTGGCAGGCTTTTTTCTCCTCATGGCCTCTGGACGTGACCTTACTTCAAGAACACTTCCTCTGGATCTTCAGTTGGCCAGCTCTTTATCAGAGGACACCTACTCAGAAAGGCCATGTCTAAACTCATTGTACATTGAGGCACTTTTTCCTGCTTCATCTCATTCCTGAGTATTTCTTCCCCAACATAAACCCAAAATGGAATTATTTGTTTGCTTCAGGTAAACTTGACACTTTGAGTTCCCCAAGAGACTGTAAACTCCATGAAGGTAGGGAACATTTCTTTCTGTTGTCTTCAGTGCCACTTTAATTTCCTGGGCAGAGTGCCTGGCAGAGAGTAGATTGAATAAGAAATGTAGAGGTGTTAGTTTCGAGTAAAAAAAAAACTCAGTTCATAATATCGTATGAGATTTCCAACTTTGCACTTTTAAAGGGTACTATGACAAGAGATTCTTAGTAAGAAAGATATTTTGAATGCTTGCTTATTCATTGTTCTGTCTTACATACTTGTTTTCTGTTTGTATTCATACTGTGAATAAGGCAAGAAGGAGGTTTCATTTCATCGTTATTCCTGCGCTCACCTTTAAAGTCTGAGATTTCTACCTAGTACACCCACTTTCTTATGAAATAAATTCTTCAAAACAGACGAGCAGGGAGGTGTACCTGTGGGGGTGATGATACGCACTGACATCACAGCTCAGCCTCTTTATTTGGTTGCAGATGATATCGGCATTCACAATGCCTATGAGAAGATGGAAAATGGTCAAACACCAACTGATGGCGTCTCGTCGAAATATGTTCTGCTGGAACTAATTAATATGGCAGGAGATGGTATTCCACCCCAAAATCTGGATTCTTTGCCTAATGATATAACTGTTTCCAGGCAATATGGAGTGAATGACAAAATTGGTAGCAATGCACGTTTACAAGGAGCCGAAGGCCGCAGCACGTCTTTAGATGACACAAAAGTAACAGCAGCTTCCATTTTGGGATCCATGCGAAGCAAATCGCCTATAAGTCCTGCAGCGGCAAAGATAATCAACGATGGCATAAAATACCAATTCAGGAAGGAAATTGGAAAGTTTGGACGAAGTAAGTGATAAAAGAAGGCCTATCAATAAAGCGATAGGAAGTCGCTTCAATGTTGAAGAACCACTTGAGTTGCCTCCTTTTATGTCAAAAGGATTTTGACATAGTTCAGGATGGCTTCTTTTTACTGTGACTAAAAATTTCCAATAAAGCTTTTTTCTTTCCTTTTTTTCATTTGGTCAGTTTTCCCAATAGCTTGCATCAGCTATGCTCAGGTTTCTTTATTTACGTATTTAAAACAGAAACTACAGGGAATATTTTTAGCCATGGAAAATGATAACTGAAGTAGTAGCTACACTAAGATAAAGTTATACTTCTTATTCATATTTTAGAAAAACACTAGTTCTGTTCTTTTTTTTGTTTAATATTTTCAGAGTTTGAGCGAATCTTTATTTTGTTTGAAGAAGTACAAGGGCCCCCAGAAGTGAAGAAACAGTTTGTTGAATTTACCATCAAGGAAGCCACAAGGTAGGTGTAAAGAGGAACTCTTTAGTTTGCTCTGTATTCCTCCCCTGTTTGGGATGGGGGTGTGGGATAGGGAGAAGAGGCCTTACATCATGCATCTTAAACCCTGGCCCTAAATTGTAGCTGCTACTGTCCACAGGTATTTAATTGAGTGTTATGTGAGTCTAAACCATTCTTCCAGGATCATCATATGCTTAAGTGGGATTGGGTTCTCAGTTCACATTCTTGATATTTGCAGAACTATGTATTTCAATGAAGATTTATTTTTTATTCCTAAGTAAATTTCAGTCCCGTTTTGTAATCCCCACAGTCAGTGCTTTCCAAACCATAGATGTTTAGATATCTTTTGACTAATGAAATGTCTCTTAATTTTCAGATTTAAAAGACAAGTCTTAATTCAGGACCTTGAGAAGGTACTAGAAAAAAATAAGTTCCCACCACCTTCTCAGCAAACATAATGACATGAAAAACATATAACCATGTCCTCATAAATACCATTGAGAAAGAAGGACAAGTTTACTGTGGCCTGGAATGGAAGCTTGTTGAAGCTTCTTAAAATGGCATTGCCTTACAGAGGCTAAGGGAAAGCAGGGGAGCATTTTAATTTTATGGTTGTCTGCCAGTAAAAGCTGGGCTCTTGCCCTAAGATTTTCCTTTGAAAGGATACTTTGTTGTTTGTTTACTTCTTTTCCCATGTGAGGTGGAAAATTTTAATTCCTCGGGCTAAACATAATTACAACTTTGTTACTGCACTTGGTCACACGGTGGAAGCTGCTGTTTATAACTGCCTATTTTCCGTATTCCATATTCGATATTCCCTTTTGTCATGGTTCTTTGCCTGCTTGGATGACTCAAACCTTCACTCCTTAAGGCTCTGTGCCATTAGATCCCCTGTCACCATTGAATGTTGACATTTTCCACTGGCCATAATCACAATACACAAGAATACTAAAAAGCACTGGAGACATTTCAGCATACCCCTCTGTAGCCCCTTGTGTACTAGAAACCCAGAATCAGACACGCCAGCTAGTAACCCCATTTCTGTTACCTGCTGATTGAATCATTGTTGTGTTCCCTGTTGAAAGCCTCTCACTGAAAAAAATACCTTCAGTCCTGATGAGTGTAAAGTAATGGATATGGGATGAATAATTCATGCTAGTGTATCACAAGAGCTAATAATGAGAGGAGACAATATCATTGTCACCTTTTCTTTAACAGAGACAAGAATCCTGGCTCTGGGAGAAGCAGTAGCACTTAGTGAATTCTAGGACAAAGGCAAATTCCCTAACCCCAACGTTACTGGCATTTAGCTAGAATCCTACCTGAGTCTTCAAAGGCCATTGCACTGTTCCATTGAGGCATCCACTTCATGATGAATGGGAGTTAACAAGTTCAGTTTTATGAGTTGAAAAATGCCCTGCCACCCAAACTAATCTTGAAGTCCTAAGCCCAATCCTTTGAATATGATCTTATTTAGAAATAGGGTCTTTGAAGTTGTGATTAGTTAAGTTGAGGCCAAACCTCTTTCAGGTTGACTCTAATCCAGTATGACTGGTGACCTTATAAGAAGAGAAGAAGAAGCAAACATCACACTAAGAAGGCCATGTGAAGATGGGGACAGAGACTGGAGTTGTGCAGTTACATGCCATGAAACCCCATGGATTGCTGAACAACTCTAGAAGGTGTATTATAGGCCCATTTGGACGGTTTTATCCATGGACCTCTTCCCAATACCTCCTTGTCACAAATTTATAGCCCTAAATACCTCCATTAAAAGGGAGAAAGAGCTAAAAGTCAAAGACCTAACTACACACCAGGTGGAATGAGAAAAAGAACTAAAAACTAATCCAAAAGTAAGCAGAAAGAAAGAAATAAAGATTAGAGCAGAAATAAATGAAAGAGAAAATAAAACAATAAGGAGAATGAAGAAAATCAAAAGTTGGTTCTTTCAGAAATTGATAAGCCCTTAGCTATACTGACAAAAAAAGAGAGAAGATGCAAATAAATAAAATTAGTGGGGGGGCATTACTACTGACCCCAAAGAAATAAAAAAGACCATAGGAAGATACCATGAACAACTATACACCAACAAACTAGACAACTTAGATGAAATGAACAATTTCTACAAAAACACGAACAATGCAATCTAAATAAAAATTCCAGTAGTCTACTTTGCAGAATTGGAAAAGATAATTTCCAAAATTATTTTTAAAGGTAAGGGGCCCTGTGATGGTTAGGGTCTGTTGTCAACTTGGCCAATTAATTATGTCCAGTTATCTGCTCAGGCAAGCACTGGCCTGACTGCTGTTGCAAGGATATTTCATGACATATGTTAAGCCATCAGTTGTTGCTGATTACATCTACAATCAGTGAAGGCATGTCTCCCACAACCAGGTAATCCAATCAGTTGAAGGCTTTTAAGGAAGAAGAGAGACTCTTTCACTGCTTCACCAGCCAGCAAGTCTCTCCTGTGGAGTTCATCCAGACCCTTCATTGTAGTTGCCAACTTTGCAGCCTGCTCTGTGGATTTTGGACTTTTGCAACCCCATGGTTTCCTGAGACACTTTTATAATTCTCAAATTTACAGATATCTCCAGTTGGTTCTATTTCTCTAGACAACCTTGACTAATACAACAATCAACAATAAAAACCTAGACAAAAGGGAGAAATGGAACTTCAGCATTAGCTCATAAAGATAGTCTGATGCTTAGACAGCAGCAGAAAATTATAAGCCATAGTAAGAAACAGGAATTTATTGCCTAGCCAAAGGAACAAGTCAAAATTTCAGAGGAGACTCGGAAGTTGGAACAACTAATACATGTTTTCAAAAAAATCTCCTAGATCGATTAAAGGAGATGAAAGAAAACATGTATAAAGAGCTAAAGGATATTAAGAAAGCAATGTGTGAGCATAAAAAATAATTTGTAAATATTAAAAGAAACATTACAGAAATTATAGGGTTGAAAGACACAATAGCAGAGTTTAAAAATACACTCGAGCAGATTTGAATGGGCAGAAGTAAGAATCAGCAAACTTGAAGACAGGACGATTGAAATCATGCAGTCTGAAAAATAGATAGAGAAAAGAATTTAAAAAATTGAGCAGTGTCTAAAGGATTTGAGTGACAACAGAGAGTGTACAAAAATATGTGTCACTTGTGTCCTAGGAGGAGAAGAAAATGGAAAAAGGGAAGAAAGAATATTTGAAGAAATAATAGCCAAAATTTTTCCAACTCTTAATGAAGACATAAATATATGTACAAGAAGCACAATATGCTCCAAACAGAATAAATCCTAATAGACTTACTCCAAGACACTTACTAATCAGAATGTCAAATGCCAAACATAAAGAGTTCTGAAAACAGCAAGAGAAAAATAGTTCATCACATAGAAATAGTCCTCAAGAAGACTAAGTGCTGATTTCTCAACAGAAACCAAGAAGGCAAGAAGGTAATGGTAGGATATATTTAAGGTGCTGAAAGAGAAAAACTTCCAGCTCCCAATTTTTTATTCAGCAAAACTGTCCTTCAAATATGAGGGAGTTTTAAAATATTCACAGATAAACAAACTAAGACAAGTTGTCAACAACAGACATGCATAACAAGAATTACTAAAGGGAGTTTTTCAGGTTGAAAACAAATATAGGAGAGAGTGGCTTGAAGTAGTGTAAAGAAATGAAGATGATCAATAAAGGTCACTAAAGGAGTAAATGTAAAACCCAATAGTACTGTATCCTCAATCTACAACTCTTCGTTTTAATTCATATAAGTCAGAATACAATTGAACAAGGAAAAGGCACATTTCCTGATAATGAACATACAAAATGTAAAGTGGTGAAGTGGGACAAAAACAACATGAAGAGGGGAAACAGAGGGATATGGGAGCAGAAAATGTGCAGGCTACTGAAGTTAAATTGCTATCTTCTCAAATTATAGCTTATAGATGTAGGTTATGTAATATAAGCCACAGGTTAACCACAAAGGAAGCGTTTTTAAAATATACAAAAACAAATGAGAAAGGGATCAGTCGGATACATCACAAAAGATCAACTATACAGAAAAGGAGTCTGCAATAAAGAAAAAGAGGCAAACAAAAAAAGATATGGCATATTAAACCATAGGACAAAATGGTTGAGGTAAGTAATACCTTTACAAGGATAACATTGATTATAGTGGATTAAACTTCTTGATCAAAAGACATAGATAGGCAGAATAGGTAGAGAAGCATGATACAACTGTATGTTGTTTACAAGACACTCACCTTAGACTCAAAACACAAATTTGTTGAAAGTGAAAGGATGGAAAAAGATATTCTATGCAAATAGTAACCAAAAAAGTTCTGGGGTACCTATACTAATATGGGACAAAATAGACTTTAAGTCAAATCTGTTATAAGAGACAAAGAAGAACACAATATATTAATAAAATAGGCAATCCACCAAGAAGAAACAACAATCATAAATATTTGTGTCCCTAATCATAATGCTCCAAAATACATGAGGCAAATACTGGCAGAACTGAAGGAAGAAATAGAAACCTCTACAATAATAATTGGAACCCTCAATACACTACTCTCATCAATAGATGGAAGATCTAGACAGAAGATCAATAAGGAAACAGAGAAGTTGAATATGATGATAAACGAACTAGACCTAAAAGACATATACAGAACTTTGCACAACAAAACAGCAGGATATATATTCTTCTCAGGTGCACATGGATCATTCTCCAGGGTAGACTACATGGTCACAAAACAGGTATCAATAAATTTAGAAGGACTGAAATTATTCAAAGTTTGTTATTACATAATGGAATGAAGCTGGAAATCAATAACAGGTGGAGAACTGGAAAACCAACAAATATTTGGAAGATATATAACACACTCTTAAACAATCATGGGGTCAAAGAAAAAAATTGCAAGGAAAATCGATAAATATTTTGAGATGAATGAAAATGAGACCACATCAAAACTTATGAAATGCAGTGAAACCATGCCGAGAGGGAAATTTATAGTCCTAAATTCTAACAATAAAAAAGAAGAAAGAGCTAAAATCAAAGAAATAACTGCACACTTGGAAGAATTAGAAAAACAACAGCATACTAACACCAAAGGAAGCAGAAGGAAAGAAGTAACAAAGAGTAGAGCAGAAATCAAGAAATTGAGAATAAAAACAATAAGAAAACAAAAGCTAAAAGTGCTTCTGTGAAAATATCAATAAAATTGACAAAGCCTTAGCTAGACTGACATAGAAAAAGAGAGAGAAGATGCAAATAAATAAAATCAGAAGTGAGAGGAGGCTATTAATACTGACCCCACAAAAATAAATGGAACATAGGAGGATACTATGAACTCTGTATGCCAACAAATTAGAGAACCTAGATGAAATGGCCAAACACCTAAAAACACAAACAACCTACACGGACTCTAGAAGAAATAGAAGACCTCAACAGACCAATTACATGTAAAGTGATGGAATCAGTCATCAAAGACCACCCCAAAAAAGACCAGGACCAGATGGCTTCACAGATGGATTCTACCTATCATTCCCAGAAGCTCAAACTCTTCAAAAAATTGAAGAGGAGGAAATACTAACACATTCTATAAAGTTAGTATAACTATAAAGTTAGCATAAAAATATTAACTATCATTCTAATACCAAAGCCAGATAAAGATATTAGAAGAAAATAAAATTACAGACCAATTTCTTTAATGAATATAGATGCAAAAACTCAAAAAAATGCTTCCACATAAAATCCAAGAGCACATCAAAAGATTTATACAACATGATCAAATGGGTTTTATCCCAGGTATGCAAAAGCGGTTCAACACAAGAAAATCAATTAATGTTATTTACCACATTAACAAAAGGAAGGGAAAAAACACATGGTCATCTCAATTGATGCAGAAAAGGCATTTGCCAAAATTCAACATCCTTTCTTGATAGAAACATGTAGAAAAAGAAGAATAGAAGGAAACGTCTTCAATGTGATAAAGGGTATATATTTAAAAACTCACAGCTTACAACAAGTCAGTCTCACTTAATGGTGAAAAACTGACAACTTTCCCTCTAAGATCTGGAACAAGACAAGGATGTCCACAGTTACCACTGTTATTTAATATTGTACTAGATGTTCTAGACAAAGCAATTAAGCATGAAAAAGAAATACAAGGCACCCAAACTGGAAAGGAAGAAGTAAAACTTTCACTGTTTACAGATGATAAGATCTTATATATGGAAAGTCTTGAAAAATCTACAACAAAGCAACTAGAGATAGTAAACGACCTCAATGAATTGGCAGGGTGCAAGAGCAACGCCCCCAAATTAGTAGTGTTTCTTTACACAAGTGATGAACAACTGGAAGAAGAAATCAAGAAAAACATTCCATTCACATAGCAACTAAAAGAATCAAATTTCTAGGAATAAATTTAAACAAGGGTGTAAAGGACTTGTACACAGAAAACTATGAAACATTGCTAAAAGAAATAAAAGAATAATTAAATAAATGGAAGGACATCCTATGTTTATGGACCGTGTTTAATTTGGTAAAGCTGATAAAATGCAATATAGTAGAAATAGGTGGCTTTTACAATGGGGAATTATTACCTTTTAAGTTTAAAGTTCTGAGCCCATGAAAATGTCCAAATTAATGCATCAACAGGTCATGCTTTCTCCCCAAAGATCAGCTACTGATGATACTTAGCTCTTCTGTAATACAGCCAGGCACATGGCAACATCTGCTGGTCTCTCTCTTCTCTCCTGGGTTTCATTTCTTCTAGCTTCTGGTGTAACTGCCTTTCTCTCTGTTTTTTTGTGTGGCCTCTCTCAGCCTCTCTGGCTTTTCTCTCTGAGTTTCTCTCATAAAGAACTCCAGTAAGAGGATTAAGACTCACCGTGAATGGGGTGGGTCAGGTCACATTTTAACTTAAGATCCTACTTACCAAAAGACCCTAGTTAGAATGGGCCCACACCCACAGGAAAAGATTAAGAACATGATTTTTTCTTGGGTACATACAGCTTCAAACTCACACATATGGGAAGACTAAATATTGTTAAGATGTCAATTCTACCCAAAATGATTTACAGATTCAATGCAATCCCAATCAAAATTCCAACAGCCTTCTTTAAAGAAATGGAAAAGAAAATTATTGAATTTATTTGGAAAGAGTTGAGCTCACAAATAGCCAAAAATATCTTGAAAAAGAAGAACGAAGTTGGGTGACTCACACTTCCTGACTTTAAAGCATATTACAGAGCTGCAGTAGTCAAAGCACAAC
Organism: Tamandua tetradactyla; assembly: GCF_023851605.1. NCBI lineage: Eukaryota > Metazoa > Chordata > Mammalia > Pilosa > Myrmecophagidae > Tamandua > Tamandua tetradactyla. The sequence continues at coordinate 26,232,783 of NC_135353.1, read as the reverse complement.
GGTATTTAGCATGAGAATAGATGTATCAGCCAATGGAATAAAATTGAGAGTTTGGGAATAGACCATCACATCTGTGGCCAATTGATTTTTGTTAAGCGGTTTTATTGAGATATATTCACATAGTATACAATCCATCCAAAGTGTACAATCAATGGCTTTTAATATAATCACAGAGTTGGATATTCTTCATCACAGTCAATTTTAGAATATTTTCATTATTCCAAAGAGAAAAACCTGATATCCCTCAGCAGTCACCTCTCAATCCCTCTACCCTTCCCCAACCTTACATAACCACCAATCTAATTCTGTCTCTATAAGTTTATTTATATTTAAAGAATATGAAAATGTTACTGTTAATTATAATTTTCATTAGATGTATTTTTCTCATATAACACCCTATTATTAATATCTTGTACTAGTGACATACTGTTCTAGTTTGCTAGCTGCCACAACACAACATACTGGGAACAGAATGGCTTTTTAAAAGGGGAATTTAATAAGTTGCCAGGTTACAGTTGTAAGGCTGAGAAAATGTCCCAATTAAAACAAGTCTATAGAAATGTCCAATCAAAGGCATCCAGGAAAGATACCTTGGTTCAAGAAGGCCGAAGAAGTTCAGGGTTTCTCTCTCAAGTGGGAAAGCACATGGTGAATGTAATCAGGGCTTCTCTTTCAGCTGGAAAGGCATATAGTGAACAAGGCATCATCTGCTAGCTTTCTCTCCTGGCTTCGGTTTCATGAAGCTCCATGGGAAACATTTTCCTTCTTCATCTCCAAAGGTCACTGGCTCGTGGACTCTCTGTTTCGTGGTGCTGCAGCATTCTCTGCTCTCTCCAAATCTCTAGCTTTCTCCAAAATGTTTCCTCTTTTATAGAATTCCAGCAAACTAATCAAGACCCACCCAAATGGGTGGAGACACACCTCCACCTAATCCAGTTTAACAACCACTCTTGATTAAATCACATCTCCATGGAGAAGATCTTATTGCAGTTTCAAACAGCAATACTGAATAGAAATTAGAAGAAATGGCTGCCTTTACAAAATGGAATTAGGATTAAAACATGGCTTTTCTAGGGTACTGCAGTAGTTAGATTCAGTTGTCAACTTGGGCAGGTGAAGGCACATAGTTCTGTCACTGTGGACATGAGCCAATGGTACGTGAACCTCATCTGTTGCTGATTACATCTGCAGTCGGCTAGGAGGCGTGCCTGCTGCAATGAATGATGTTTGACTTAATTGGCTGGTGCTTAAATGAGAGAGCACAAACGTAGCATGGCCCAAGCAGCTTAGCATACCTCATCTCAGCACTCGCAGCTCAGTCCAGGCCCTTGGAGATGAAGAAAGAAATCACCCCCAGGAAAGTTGCTGGAACCCAGAGGCCTGGAGAGAAGGCCAGCAGAGACCATTCTGTGCCTTCCCACGTAAAAAAGAACCTCAGTTGAAAGTTAGCTGCCTTTCTTCTGAAGAAATATATGTTAACTAAATAAATCCCCTTTTATTAAAAGCCAATCCATCTCTGGTGTGTTGCATTCCAGCAGCTAGCAAACTAGAACAGGCACATACATCATTTCAAACCAGCACACAAACATTTGTTATATTTCATGAAAGAACACTTATATTTATACTATTCACCATAGACATCATCTGCTGCAGAGTTCACTATGTTATGCAGTCCCATATTTTATCCTCTAGCTTTCCTTCTGGTAACATACACGACCTAAAACTTCCACTTACATGTACATTCATACACACAGTTCAATGCTATTAATTACATTCACAGTAATGTGCTAACATCACCTCTATCCATTCCCAGACTTTTATATTAAACCAAAATAGAAATTCTGCACAAATTAAGCATCAGCTTCCCATTCTTTACCCCATTCTATCTCCTGCTAATCTATATTCTAGATTCTACCTTTATGAGTTTGTTTATTATGCTTTGCTCATATTAAATAAATCATACAATATTTGTCCTTTTCTGTCTGGCTTATTTTACTTAACGTGACGTCCTCCAGGTTCATCCTGGTTGTCACATGCATCAGAATTTCATTCCTTCTTACTGCCAAATAATTATTCCATTATGTATATACTACATTTCATTTACCTGTTCATTGGTTGATGGGCACTTGGGTTGTTTCCATCTTTTGACAGTTGTGAATAATGCTGCCAGCACGTCAGTGTGAAAATTTCTGTTCACATCCCTACTTTTAGTTCTTCTGGTTATCTATCTAGTAGCAGGATTGCAGGATCATATAAAAATACTATATTTAACTTTCTGAGGAATTGCCAAACTCTCCTCCACAGCAGCTGCACCATTTTCCATTCCTACCAACAGTGAATGAGTGTTTCAATGTCTCCAGATACTCCCCAGCACTTGTAGCTTTCTGTTTTTCTTAAACAGAGGTCATATCTATTAGATACCTCATTGCAGTTTTGATTTGCATTTACCTAAGAGCAAGTGATGTTGACCATCTTTTCATATGCTTTTTAGTCATCAGTATTTCATCTTCGAAAAAATGTCTATTTAGGTCTTTTGCCCATTTTTTAATTGGGTTATTTGTCTTTTTATTGTTGAGTTGTAGATTTCTTTATATATAAACCTTATTTAAAGGATATGTGGTTTGAAATATTTTCTCCCATTGAGTAAGCAGCCTTTTCACCTTTTGACAAAGTCTTCTGAAGCACAAATGTATTCAGTTTTGATGAGGTCCCATTTATCTATTTTTTCTTTCATTGCTTGTGCTTGAGTGTTAAGTTTAAAAAACCATTGCACACTGCAAGATCTTGAAATGCCTCCTTAAACTTTCCTTCAGGAGTTTTATGGTCTTACCTCACACCTTATGCAAATTTAAATTCTTACATTTAAGTCTTTGATCTATTTTGAGTTAATTTTTGCGTAAAGTGTGAGGTAGTGTCCTCTTTCATTCTTTTGGATGTGGTTAGCCAGTTCTCCCAATATCATTTATTGAAGAAAGTGTTCTGTCCCAGTTGACTTGTCTTGGGAACCTTGTCAAATATCATATGACCAATTGTAGGAGAGTTTGGTGGTTCCACAGAAAGCTAAGTATAGAACTACTCTATGGCCTGGCAATCGCAGTTCTAAGTATATACCCAAAATAATTGAAAGCAGGGAACCGAACAGATATTTGCATACCAACGTTCATGGCAGCTTTATTCTCAATTGCCTAAAGATGGAGGTATTCCAAGTATCCATCAACCAATGAATGGCTAAATAAAATGTGGTATATGCATAAAATGGAATAGTATTCTACTGTATTAAGGAATGAAGTCCTGATACATGTGACAACATGGTTGAATTTTAAAAACATCAAGTTGTATGAAATAAGCCAGACACAAAAGGACAAATATTGCATGATCTCACTGATTTGAAACAATTAGAATAGACAAACTCATAGAGTTGGTGTTCTAGTTTGCAAACTACCAGAATGCAGAGGAAACTGAACGGCTTTTAAAAGGAGGAATATATTAAGTTGCAAGTTTACAGTTCTAAGGCTGTGCAAATGTCCCAATTAAAGCAAGTATATGACAATGTCCAAATTAAGGCACCAATAAGAGGTTACCTTCAAAAGGCCGATGAAGTTCAGGGTTTCTCTCCCAATTGGAAAGGCATGTGGTAAACATGGTGATGTCTGCTAGCTTTCTCTCTAGGCTTCTTGTTCATGAAGCTCTCCAAGGGGCATTGTCTTTCTTCATCTCCAAGAGTTTCTGGCTGTGTGGGCTCTTTGTGATTCTCATTGCTCTCTCCAAAATGTTTCTTCTTTTAAAAGATTCCAGTATAGTAATCAAGTCCCACCTGGAACAGATGGAGTCACATCTCCCTCTAATCAAAGATTAATATACTCAATAGGGTGTGTCACATCTCCATGGAGAGAATCTAATCAAGTTTCCATCCAACAGTGCTCAATGGGGAGTAAAAGCAATAGGTGCCTCCACAGATGGATCAGGATTAAAACATGGCTTTTCTAGGGTACATATACTTTCAAGCCAGCACAGTTGGGATCTAAAATCTAGGTTTCCAAGGGTTGGGGTGGGGATAGGGAATGGGAAGTTAAGGCTTAAAATGTACAAAGTTCCTTCTTGGAATGATGGGGGTGTTTTGGTGGTGGATGGTGGTGATGATAGAACAACACTGTGAATGCACTTAACAGCACTGAAATATATATATATGAATATGATTGGGGTGATTTGGGATCAAATATATGGTAACAATGAAAAATTTTTAAAAATCCATGAATCTGCACAGCACTAATGGTTAACACTAAGCTGAATCATGGGCTTAAAGTAATAGTACAATTGTAACGGTGTTGCTATAGCCAATTGTGATGGATGTTCCACACCAATGCAAGGTGTTGGTGATGCGGTGATATATGAGAATTCTGTATTTCGTGCATGACTGTTCTATAGACCCACAACTTGTCTAATAAAAATATATCCTTGATTACTGGTGTGACTGTGCACTTTTTCAAATGTTTTCACTTGGAATTGATAGTCATAATATCTGTTGGATATTTTCCATTAGCTCTTCCAGATGTCTCTCTACAATCCTCCACCCTACTCTATACCCAAGAGGCTGACCTTTATGGACTTGCATTAATGATTACCTTGTCTTCTGGCTTCGGGCTAAGTTTGGCCAAAGGGAGAGCTCCATATGTACCAGGTTGCCAGGTGGCTGTGGTTGATTTCTCTACCAAAGGCCCTAAGTCCTATCCAGGGATTCTTTTCTATAGCCACAGCTCTCCACAATGCAGTAACCACTCCCTGCCTTTTCCCCTTCATTCTTTCATGGGACTTAACAGTTTCCCACTATTACCAGCTCCAAGATAATTCAAAATCTTTTGTGGTTATCAGTAATAGTCAGTTATTGCTTCCACAATCCAGTATAAGAAATCTTCCTCAAATCTTTAAAAGTTAATTGTTTTCCTTGCTCATGTGTTTATGGGCCACCTGGATCTACTCTGCTTCAGGTTGCAGTTAGGCTGCACTGGGCTCCAGGATGCAGATTTTGTTCATATGTCTAAGGGAATCACTGTGTGGACCAAGATGAAGGACCAGTAACCTCCTGGTCATGATCTTCTCACAATCACAAGAACAGAAGATGGCAAGAAAAAATCATACAAGCATAATTAAATCCTCAATTCATTCATGTTTATTCATATTACATCTACAAAAGCAAGTACATAAACAAAACAAAAGCAAACAAAAGATAAAATAAAAATAAACAAATAAATAATAATTTAAAAATAAATAAAAGAAAAATCAAGTATGTGACCAGCCAAGCATCAATGGAGCAGGGATGTACACTCCACCCCAAGGGAAAGAGGGATTGAAATTTGCAGAACAATTATCTAGTTTATCACAATTTCTCTAAACCCAGCCTATTCTCTTGTAAGTAGTCTCTTCATTAAATTTTCCTCAATTCCCCTATTTGTGTGTACCATCTCTTTCCTGTTGGGAACCTATTGATATTATATCCTTCTTACAAATTTCATAGATTTTTCAGTTTTCAAAGTCATTCACGAATTCCCACTCCCCATTTTAGTGCAGACTTTTTTCTTTCCCTTTTTTGTGGGTCTCTCTGCCCAAAAGCCCTACACCATCACTGGCATCAACTCTTCTCTACCGCTTATATCCCACTCAAACAACCCAGTACATATGTTTCTCTATTTTTCTTAATACTTAGCTAATGGTGTGTGTGTGTGTTTGTGTTTATTAGTATGTAGGCCTTTTGGGGTTAATGAAAATTTAATAATATATACCATGTTATGTGGAGTATTTTGCATATTGTGTTTCTAACTTAACACAAATGTGCAAAAATCTCTTCAAGGAAGTTAGTATATGTTTGCCTTCTTCTTTTTAACAGTTGACTCATATTCCATAATGTTTATTCCATTCCTCTATTGATGGGTGAATTGAATGTTATGATATATTACCCAGATCCCACCTTCAGGACAGAACTCATTCCTCCAGCTTCTGGAAGTGTAGACTGTTGACAGTCACAGCTGAGTCACTTCTGAGGCATTGTTACTTATTGAAAGTAGCTGCCTTGCCCAGGGGTACATCACCTCCTCCAGTTAAGACTTCATCCAATGACTAGTCAATGAAATACAAAGGCCTGAACCCTTTTCATCAATTCAGAAGTGTCTGAAGGGCTATCTCAGCTTGAGATACCCCTTTGGGATCAGTTGAGACCGCTATTGCAATTGCATCTCTCTTCAAATACTCCATCTGCTCAATCGTGCTGTCCACTCTCATTTCAAGTGTTGTTCATAAGAGCTTGTTTCTCAGACAATTTGAAGCTTAATTTTCGGTGCTAGGAGTGGTCCTAAGAAGCATATTATGAAAAAATATTTTAGTGTTGAATTACCTGCAACCTGTCTAGAAATGAGGACTACATCCCTGGTGGTAAGGGAAGCATGGATTACTCCTATAACGTGGTAATGGTACAATTGTCAATAGTTTCTCAAGTGGCAAACTGGGAAAGGATATTACTGGCAGGGCATTTCACGTGTCTGAGAGGGTGAGGATAAATAGTGATTACAAAGATTGTGAAATTAGATAATTTTTACTAGAGGCTATTGATTAATTAAAGAAAGACAATCAAAGACTAAGGTTGACTAATCACAAACTGAAGGTAAAGCTGAAAAGTCAAAGGGTGGCTTTGACACCATCTAAAAAGAATCTCATCTCCTGAAGGGGTGGGGGAGGAGGGTGCAAAAAAGTCTAAGGATTAGTCCTAGGACTTAATTATAAAGATAGCAATGCTCCAGAAAATGTTGAATTCTCAATCTAGACAGGTCTGCTAGACTAAAGTCAAGCCTTTACTTAGAAAGAATGGGACCCTGAGACTTAAGATTGTAACATTTCGGTTGATTCACCAGAAATTCTTGAAACCCCAATTAAAAGGATATGTATGGGACTGGATCCTGAAGTGCTGGATCAAGAGGAATGAAAAATAAAGATGGATAATAGACGTTCCAGTTTGCTAGCTACCAGAATGCAATATACCAGAAATGAAATGGATTTTAAAAAGGGGAATTTAATAAGTTGCTAATTTACAGTTCTAAGGCTGAGAAAATGTCCCAATTAAAGCAAGTCCATAAAAATCCCCAAATTAAATCACCAACAAGGGGTTACCTTCACTCAAGAAAGGTTGATGAAGTTCAGGGTTTCACTCTCAACAGAAAAGGCACATGGAGAACAAGGTAGTGTCTGCTAGCTTCCTCTCCAGGCCTCTTGCTTCATAAAGCTCTCCCAGGGGTGGATTCTTTCTTCATCTCCAAAGGTCTCTGGCATGTGGGGTCTCTGCTTCATATGAGGCTTTCATCATTCTGTCATCTAGACAGGTCTGATAGACTTCTCTGCTCTCTCAGAATCTCAAGCCTTTTCCAAAATGCTTCCTCTATAAAAAAATTCAGTAAAGTAATCAAGACTCACCTGGAATGGGTGGAGTCACATCTCCTTCTATTCAATAGTTCATACCCACAATTGGGCAAGCCACATCTCCATGGAGATAATGTAATCAAGCTTTCAACTTACAGTGCTGAAAAGGAATTAAAGAAATGACTGGCTCCACAAGATTGGATTAGGACTTAGACATGGCCTTTCTAGGATACTCAAATCCTTTCAAAGTGGCACAGTAGAGTTTACCAGTAAGTTAACACTCTCCTGTAATATAGGATTTAATCTCCTGGCTAAGACCCAGGGAGATGATCTTGGCATGCTACTAGGATAAATCTTGAAAGTTTGGAGATAGCTAGAGATCACACTAAATGATAAATGCCATAGCATTAAAGCAGACTGTGAAAGAAAGAATCAAAGAGCTCAATGAAATGGCCTTTACTAGAGAAGATATACAATGCAAAGCTAGAACCCACCCACCCCATCTAATTATGTAATGTAGGATGGCTTGGAGAGCATTCTATTCACCAAACCAATAGGGATTGTACTGATGAGAGGTGTAGCAAGCACCCTTGGGAAGCTTAGTTGTGGGTGTATTATTTAGGGCTGAGCTGGGCAGTAAGAGATGTTTATGCAAAAGTGAGCTCTCTGTTGGCAATGAAAATTATAAGATCACAAAATAATATAGGCTAAGTAGCAGTGCAAGGAGAATACAATTGTCATAATCAGTGGCAAGGTCAACGTAGCACCCAAAGAACAGGTAAATGACTCAGTAGATACCCTGGGAACTAAGTGTGGGCCAAGATACTCTTTATTACCTGCTTCCATATGCCTCTACTATAGTATGAGGCTATGATGATATTTCATGTTCCTAGATATCAACTCAAACCTGTATCAGAAGTTCTCAAAATAGTGTATAGTTAACTAAGTAAATATGCTAAGACCAATGGTCATTTCATTGGTCATTGAATTTATAATTAGAAGGGACATAGTTGGTACATGTCAGAGCCCGTACATTGGTTTCTTGGCCAGTGAAGTAAGAGTTATCACAAAGGGAAAGCCAAAGTGGAAGTTCCTGAAACTGAACCTGCTCAATAAAAATAGTATACAAAAAAACAATAAGCATAGGAATATAAAATGATGCAGCCACTAAGAAAAACAGCATGACGCTTCCTCAAAAAGTTAAATATAAAATTACCATGTGACCTGGCAATTCCATTTCTAGGTAAATAGCCAAAGACATTGAAAATAGGGAATCAAACAGATACTTATACATTAATTTTCATAGCAACATTATTCAAAATAGCCAAAAGGTAAAAATAACCCAACAACCCATCAACAGATGAAATGATAAACAAAAGGTGGTACATTTACACAATGGAATATTATTCAGCTGTAAGAAGGAATGAAGCTCTGAGACATACTGCAACATGAATGAACCTGAAACCACTATGCTGAGTGAAATGAACAAGGCAATAAGGTAAAATACTGTAGATTTCACTTATGAACTATTTAGAAATGGCAAATTCATAGAGACACAAAGTAGATTAGAGGCTATGAGGGAATGGAGGGAAGGAGAAAGAAGGAGTTATTGCCTTGTAGGTAAATTTTGGAAATTTTTAAATAAAAACACTTTTAAAAGATATCCAAAATATTTCCTCACATTATCCTTTCAGGGCCTGGGCCTTTATGGCATTTCCCCCCTACCCAGTAGAAAGTTAACACTTGCCTTGATACATTATGGAATTCAAAAGGGCATTAAAGATATCAATTTGCAACCCAGTGGGAATGGCAGAGATTATTGCTACCCTTAAAAATTTAACTAATGCAGGTGTGGTGGTTCTTATCATATCTCAATTTAATTCACCCATCAGATTCCTACAGAAAATCAGATGAATCCTGAAGGAAGACAATGGACTATGGCTTACTCAGCCAAGTTGTATCCCCAATATTATTGCTGTGCCAAATATGGTATCTTTGCTAGAGCAGATTAATACAGCCTCATGTACATGGCGTATGGTTGTTGAGATCTGAATAACTGGTTCTTTTCTTTTGTTATCAGGAAAGAAGGCTTGAAGCAGTTCATTTTCATTCAGGAATGGACTATTCTTCAGGTCCAGGCTGCAATCCAAGAAGCCCTGGTTCTTGGCCATAAGTACTGATACATTACAGTATTAGAAGTATGAATGGAAGAAATATATGTCATCTTTAGATTATGGCAAGTCTCAGCAGGAGAATCACAACACAGACCTCTAATGACATGAAGAAATGATGTACCATATAGAGTGGAGAATTATGCACCAATCAAAAAACAACTCCTTGGATATAGGTTGGCCTTGGAGGGGTGGAACACCAGATCATGGGATATCAATCCATGCAGCCGAGACTACCAAACGTGAGCTGGGTCTTGTCAGTCCCACAAAATCATATAATCAAACAGGCCCAGCAGCAATCCACTGAGATGGAAGTGGTACATCCAAAATTTAAGCAGAAGCAGAACCAGCAGGCATAAGTAGGCTATAGAAGCAGGTGGTTTCTGCTGTTGCACTGGAACCTCTCTTACAGCTGATGCCTATGGCCACATGAGGTAGAGGACACTCTAATGACTAGCTGACAGAGAAGGGGGAAAGGAGTTTGATTCGTGGATCGGTTGGCTCAGTAATGGATGAAAAATAAAAATGTACTGCAGCTGCACTACAAAGGGAAAATTTTGCCAGTGGCACAGCTTCTGACGGTGAACTTAATCATTCACACATATGTGCTCTCAAAAGCCATAACACATAGAGAAACATCAACAGCAGAAGGAGGAAATCTGGGCAACAGTGGCAGGGCCTCATTAAAAGTAGGCTAAGGGGGTTAAGGGTTTCTGCATCAACAATGTAAGGAAGAGCAGACAAATTGTGCAGAGGGCTCAGGGCTGGAGAAGAGGGACATCAAAGAAATGAGAATCAAGAGGAGCATGAATTTGGGGACTGACTGTCTGTGGGGAACCAGTAAGAGGTGGGCATGAAGAGGACTCAAGCTAAATGAGGGAAGGAGGCACTGCTATCAAGAGCAACAATAGGAGCAGAGCACAGGGAACAGAAAGAATTCAGTCCTGGGCCATCTACCAACGAGTCGAGCCAGACTGCCTTCGCCGAATCGCATTATCCATCATCACAGTGTTAGGAACCCCCACACCCCCTAATCACAGAGTTCAGGTACCTTCAGTAAGGGAATCTGTGATTCGCTGCTGTGGTGGTAAGAGAGTGGGGCCTGGATTGCCCCCACTATGCTTCAACTATTTTGCAGACTGCTTTTATTCCTTACTGTTTGGGTATGACCATTTCCCCAAGTCATTAAATAAAGTTTGAGATCAGTATGGATTTTCATTTTACTTGTTTTCCTTTATTGTATGTGTGTTCTGCTGATCTTTGTCCTTCCCACACCTGCTCCACATAAACTTGTTCTTTTTCCTCTTAGACTCATTATTGCTCAGAAGTGCTTCCTGTAGAACCTTAGTTGCCACAGTACCCCACATGATGAAGACAAAGCAGTGTCTCAGACCTGTAGTAAAGGCAGGGCACTAGACCCTGCGATGGCCCTGGTGGACGCTTCCCTGCATCCAGGATTTCTGGCACTCATTCTCCCAGCCAACTCCGTCAGCCCCCTCCAAGCTGCTAGTGGTAGTCTTCTAGGTAGACCAGCACACTCACACAGTCCATATGGAATCCCTTCTCTACTCCATCTCTACCTAGAGTTGGCTTTGCTTTCTTGAGTACACTTAGGCTTCTGGGTTGAAGAAGGTTTTTCTCAACTCTTTCTTCCAGGATTCACCTGAAACCAAAAAACTCAGGGCACTGAACCACCCAGAGACGACTTTGCTCCCATATTAAATTTTGTGGATTTGAGGGTTGCAGTTTATGTAATATTATCTTAAGAATAAGCTCCAAGGCATTACTGGCCCTGAACATCAAAAAAAGAAAAAATAAAAAAGAAATGAATTGCCCTTCTATTTTTCCCTCTTGTTCCCCCCTCCTTCTGAGGTGAAGCTTATTGGTTGGGTAACAAAACAAGAATGGCAACTGTAATTGTTGAGAATGCAAAATGTTGAAAAAAAACCTCCCTATTCCCCTTAAAAATTCCATTCCTTCTGTCCCATGGTAGGGGGCAGTCCAAGAATGGCCTTCACACTTTCCCTGCGACCAAAAAATAAACCCAGTTCTCTGCACTAGATGTGATATCCTGGCTTCTAGGATGGGATGATAAATGTAAGCTGACTCTCTTCTCAGGAGTGCCTTGAGATAAAACTCATCCCCAGCAGATACTTTCATGCCACACATTTCTTCCTCTTTTATCTTGAACATATGTACACTTTCACTGGAGACAGCCTGGCTAAAGTATGTACATTTTATGGTGCCTGGTTCAAACCTACTACATCTGTTCCTTGCGGGGAGGGAACAGAATCTTTCCACTATGAACAAGAGGCATTTGCATAATTCAGAATTCCTCCCCACACTGGCCACAGATCAGGACCCACTGGCCATGGGGGACTCATGTTCACTGGTGAAGCTGACCTTGTTCAGTCTCTTCCTTATGTGAGTAAACATCTTTCCATCAGCATTTGTGTGAGTTATGCTTTTGCTGGTGACACCAACACCTGCAAACCACGGAGAGAGTTGGGAGCCTAGGACTGCTGGTTCTGGTGGCAGGCCTTGAGATGCTCTTTCTCCCTTCCATGGGGTGAGACCACCCTTGAAGGTAGTAATGGGCATCTCTCTTTCTGACCAACACTTGACACAATGAGTAGCGTGATGATATTTGACATGTCCTTTATAGGACCTTTCTAAAACACTCAGAATTAACTCTAGCAAACCTATTGCCGTCTACAAGATATTTACATTACAAAAGAGGAATTGGGATGATAGAACTACTATAGGGGTCTTCTGGTAAGATGGCAGAGTAGAGGAGGCTGGGGTCACCCTGTCTCCCTGTAAAAATAAGAGACATGTCCAAAAAATGGCCGCACAGCAGATCTGAGGTGTGAGTGATCATGTACGGTCTCCTGCCCTGCATAGGGAGACCCTGGATGAAGTACTGAGAAATTGAGATGGAGAGAATGGGGTGAATGTGTTTGGTCATGACTCTGGCTACCCCTACAGCTGGCTTGGGATGATTTTCCCTTTAGCTTCATAGCTGGGAGTGTCCGTGGCTAACTTGGAAAATAACAGACAAGCTTTCCCTGTGCATAGACTCCACTTGGTTAGGGTAAGTGCCTGCTCTCCACCTTTGTGGCACATTGCTGTGGGCACCTGGTTTTCTTTTTTTGGTGAAGACTGGAGGGGACCTTCCCCTGGGAGAAGGGGGAGATGTGAAGTGGACCAGTCTGACATCCAACCAGCAAGAGACCTGTTTGGGCCTTGGTACCACTCCCCTTTCCCTATGGCGGCGTGAAAACCACAAGAGTGTGAAGCTGAAGTGCCTGGTCCTGCAGCTTGGCATCCTCCAGGGGTGGAGTCTGGTAGCCATTAGATCCATCGGTGGTATGGAGGAGTCTCCATTAACATGTATGTCATTCATCTCCCAGTCCCAGAGTTGGCATATTTCAGGGCATGTCAGAGTTTTGGCCCTGGCTGGAGTCCTGATTCTAAGTTTTAGATGTGGGATGGAAATAAATGGGCAAAATAACTTTATTAATCCATTAAAATGTCCCATCCACAATAGAAGTTTATAAAGCATGTGAAGGAACAAGCAACCATGGCTCAGCCAAACGACTAAATTAAATCACCTGAGGGACCCAGATTTTGGAATAGCTGCTTAAACTTGTTCAGAAAGAAACAAAAGACATCCCCACAATACTGGGGAAGCATAAAGAAGAGACAGATATGGCTCAACCAAATGACCAAGTTAAATTATCCGAGGGGACTTAGAATTCAGAACAACTAACAAAGGTTGTACATAATGATATGAAAGATATCAAGAGGTTACTACAGGAGCATAAAGAAAAATTTTAAAGAATAAATAGAAACATATCAGACCTCACAGAGGTGAAAGATACTGCAGATCAAATTAAGGGCATATTAAAGACTCACGATAGTATATTTCATGAGACAGATGAAAGAATAAGCAAAGTAAAAGACAGGACAAATGAACTTGAATTCAAGTTTATTGAATGTTCCAGAAGAAGAAATAGCAAGAAAGATGGAAAAAATGCAACTTGATTTCAGGGAAATGATAGACAACATGAAGTGTACAAAGATAAGAATTATTGGTGAGACTTCCGGGATGATGGCAAAATAGACTAGCTCGATCTCAGCCCTGCTCCATGGAAAAGTTCGAGAAGGGACAGGAGGGCGATTGAAGTGGTGATTTGGGAGTGTGGATGACCTGGGAGAGACTTCTGCACATACAGCAGCCCTGGTTGCAGAGGCCGAGGAACCGAGAGGCAGAAAGCTGGAGCCTGGTGTAGAGGCGCAGAGCCATGGAGCCTGTGGGAGTGCACGGTCGGGAACCTGGGACTAGGAAGTAAGCCAGACCACATTCCTTGGGCTCACTATCCTGAACAGCACAGCCCCGTGACCAATGACTCACCCCACACCCCACGCACCTGAACCACATCACCCACTTTCATTCCTTATGCTCCAGACACCCCTGTCCCACCAGCCCCCAATGCACCTACCTGCCCCACACACCCACCCCAAGGGCAATCCAATCCACCTCTCTTTCACCCCTCCCATGCACTACTTCCCCTTCCCTGTTCGCTGTAGGCTGTTGTCAGCACATAAAGGCTGCGGGCACCAACCTCCATACCCAGGCCCACCCCACCCATGGTGTCACATAGCCTTACTCCACCCCGCCTTAGCTCTGTGCAACCGTTTATGGCACTCCTAGGCCCATGCATGTGTACGGGCCCCAAATCCCATCATTCAGCTCTGGGAACCACACTTTACAGCAGTCCTAGAACCATGCAGCATATGGCTCTCAGCCACACTTTCCAGCTGGGAGAAAGTGCTGACCTGTGCAGCCGGGTCACATCTGTCCCCAATCCACAAAGGCATAATGCCGACCTGCTGCCACATCTCTATGCATGTGCACAAAGGGCCCTATATCCAGATGAGCACACACTAGGGTTATGCCCCCCAGCCTGGTGCACCTGCTCAGCTACATTCTCCCTGGCTTCTGGGGGCCCACATTCACAAGCATCAGTGTAATGTCCCCAACCTGCATCTATACCTTCCCTGAAACAAATCACCACACTAAGTGCCCTCCCTGTGCTCTGCTCCCTGCTTTACAACCATCCTGAAAACAGAAAGCCTTAGACTATTGAAAGAAATCAACTCCCAAAGTAACTCAATCAAGATTTTACATGCCACGAAGATAGCAGAAGATCACTAAGCATATCACAATGCAAACAGATATAGCCCTGCCTAATGACCAAATTAAAACACCAGAGGAGACACAGATGCTGAAACAACTAATCAAAGATGTTCATACAACTCTACTTAATAAAATAAGTGGGATAGTAAATGACGTAAAGGAGATGAAGAAGACAATAAAAGAGTATAAAGAGGAATTTGAAAGAATAAATAGAAAAATAGCAGATATCACGAGAGATTAAAGACTCTGCTGACCAAATAAAAACCATACTAGAGGCACACAATACCAGATTTGAAAAGACAGAAGAAAGAATAAGTGCTACAGAGGACACAATAATTGACTTCAAAGACTCAAAACAGCAAGTGGCAAAAAAAGATGGAAAAAATTGAATGGGAACTCAGGGAAGTGATATACAAAACAAAGCACACAAATATAAGAATCATTGGTGTCTCAGAAGGAGAAGAGAGGAGTAAAGGGCTAGGAATAGTAGTTGAAGATGTAATGGGGGGAAACTTCCCAAACCTCATAAAAGATATAAATATACAAGTCAAAGAATCCCAAAAAACTCCAAATAGATTAAATCCAAATAGACATACTCCAAGGTACGTATTAATCAAACTGTTAAATATTGAAGAAAAGCAAAAAATCCTGAAAGCAGCAAGAGAAAAATAATCTATTATATACAAGGAAAATGATCTGAGACTGAGTTCAGACTACTCAACTAGCACCCTGAAGGCGAGAAGGCAGTGGTATAATATATTCAAGATCCTGAAACAGGAAGACTTCCAGCCAAGAATTCTATACCCAGCCAAACTGTCCTTCAAAACTGAGGGAGAGATTAAAGCTTTTCACAGACAGAAAAGTCCTGAAAGAATTTGTCAACAAGGGACCAACCCTATAAGAAATATTAAAACGACTTCTGCCAGCTAAAAAAAAAAAAAAGACAGGAGAGAGACGTCTGGAGGAGGGCACAGAATTGAAGAGTACCACTAAGGGTAATTTAAAGAATTCAAAAAGAAAGAAGGAAAAGAATATATAGATCTGAAAAAAAAATAAAATGATAAGATGGTGGAATCAAGAAACGCACTTTCAGTAATAACTTTGAATGTTAATGGACTAAACTTACCAATTAAAAGATACAGATTGGCAGAATGAATTAAGAAACATAATCCAGCTATATGCTGCTTACAGGAAACTCATCGTAGACACAAGGACACAAATAGTTTGAAAATAAAAAGATGGAAAAAATGTTCCATACAAGTTTTAACCAAAAGAAAGCAGGAGTAGCTATATTAATATTGGACAAAGTAGACTTTAAATGTTAAGACATCATAAGAGACAAAGAAAGACACTATATACTAATTAAAGGGTCAATTCACCAAGAAGATATAACAATCATAAATGTTTATGCTCCCAATCAAGGAGCTCCAAAGCACATGAGACAGACATTGGCAAAACTCAAGGGAGCAATAGATGTTTCAACAATAGTAGTAGGAGACTTCAATACACCACTCTCTTCTATAGATACAACAACAAGACAGAAGACCAGTAAGGAAATAAAGAAGTTAAATAACTTGATATATGAATTAGACCTAACAAACATATATAGTTCATTACACCCCAAATCACAAGTTTATACATTCTTCTCTACTGCTCATGGAACGTTGTCCAAGATAGATCATATGTGGGGGCACAAAACAAGGTCTTTATAAATATAAAAATATTGAAATTATTCAAAATACTTTCTCAGATCACAATGGGATAAAGCTGGATCTCAGTAACCACCAAAGAATGAGAACATTCACAAATATATGGAGATTAAACAGCACACTCTTAAACAACCAGTGGGTCAAAGAAGAAATTGCTAGAGAAATCAGTAGCTATATGGAAATGAACGAAAATGAAAATGCAACTTATCTGAACTTGTGGAATGCAGCAAAAGCTGTGCTAAAAGGGAAATTTATTGCCCTAAATGCTTATATTAAAAAACATGAAAGAGCAAAAATCAAGGACTTAACAGCAAAGTTGGAGAAAGTACAGCAAACTAACCCCAAAGCAGATAGGAGAAGAAAAAAAACAAAGATTAGAGCAGAGACAAATGAATGGGAGAACAAAAGAACAATAGAAAGAATCAATAAAACCTAAAGTTGGTTCTTTGAGAAATCAATAAAACTGATGGGCCACCAGCAAGAGTGACAAAGAAAAAAAGAGAGAGAATGCAAATAAACAAAATCAGAAATGAGAAGGTGTGACTTACCACAGACCCCGAAGAAATAAAAGAAATCATAAGATGATACTATGAACAACTATACACCAACAAACTAGACAACTTAGATGAAATGGACAAATTCCTGGAGAAACATAAACAGGCTACACTGACTCAGGAAGAAACAGAAGCTCTCAACAAACCAATCACAAGCAAAGAGATTCAACTAGTCAACTAAACTCTTCTTACAATGAAAAGCCCAGGGCCAGATGGCTTCATGGTGGAATTTTTATCAAACATTCCATAAGGAGCTAACACCAATCCTGCTCAAACTTTTCCCAAAAAATTGAGGGAAAAAGAACTCTATCTAATTAATTTTATGAAGCTAATATCATTTTAATTCCAAAACGGAGTAAAGATGCTATAAGAAAGTTAAACTACAGGTAAATCTCCGTAATGATGAACATAGATGCAAAAATTCTCCACAAAATATTAGCACATCGAATTCAACAGCACATTAAAAGAATTATACACCATGACCAACTGGGGTTTATACCAGGAATGTGAGGATGGTTTAACAAAAGAAAATCAATTAATGTAATATAGCATATTAACAAATGAAAAGGGAAAAATCACATAATCATCTTGTTGATCCTGAAAAAACATTTGGCAAAATTCAGCATCCTTTTCTGATAAAAACACTCCAAAAGATAGGACTCAATGGTAACTACCTCAATATGATAAAGGGAATATATGAAAAACCAATCGCCAGCATTGTACTCAATGGAGAGAGACTGGAAACTTTCACCCTAGGATCAGTTACAAGGCAAGGATGCCCAGTGTCACCACTATTATTCAACATTGTGCTAGAAGTTCTAGCTAGAGCAATCAGGCAGGACAAAGATATAAAAGGTGTCCAAGTTGGAAAGGAGGAAGTAAAACTCATTTGCAGATGATATGATACTATACTTGGAAGATTCTGAGAAATCTAGAGTAAAGTTACTTGATCTAGTAAACAAATTCATCAAGGTGATGGGATATAAAATTAATGTGCAATTTTGCATGAAGAAGAACAAAGGAATGTCATTACTGCAGGGTGCTGAAAATAGATGGTAATTAATATTTTAAAATTTCAACTTATGTGTGAGACTAAAGTAAAAAATGTTTATTTGGTACAAAATTTATATTTTGACTAGTGCATTTCCTAATATAACTTCTGCAGATAGCTTAATTGAACACCATAAGTACATGGAACCTTGAGCAGGACATGAGATTTGGTTGGTTTGTCCACAGTGATGCCCCAATGAGTCCCAGAGTGATTTGATCAGTGAATAGAAAAGTATTTGGAAAGTCCCCTTCAGGGTGTGGTGAGAATGGGGGAAAAGTCAACCTCCCCAAGTTGAATTCTTGATATTCTCACAGGCAGTGTGGACAACCAAAGCTATAGGCTGAGTCCCCGGTCTCGGAGTTTGTTCATGTGAAACTTAGCCCCACGAAGTATGGATCAAGCCTGCTTGGAATTGGGCCTAAGAGTCACCCCCAAGAGAACTTCTTTTGTTACTCGGATGTGGCCTCTCTCTCCAGCCAACACAGCAAGCAAACTCACCACCCTCCCCCTGTCTACATGGGACATGACTCCCAGGGGTGTGGACCTTCTTGGCAGCATGGGACAGAAATCCTGGAATGAGCAGAGACTCAGCATCAAAGGATTGAGAAAAACCCTAGAATGAGCTGAGACTCAGCATCAAGGGATTGAGAAGGCCTTCTTGACCAAAGAGGGGAAGAGCGAAATGAGACAAAGTGTCAATGGCTGAGAGATTCCAAACAGAACTGAGAGGTTATCCTGGAGGTTATTCTTACGCATCAAGTAGATACCACTTTGTTAGTCAAGATGTAATGGAGAAGCTGGAAGGAACTGCCTGAAAATGTAGAGCTGTGTTCCAGTAGCCATGTTTCTTGATGATGATTGTATAATGATATAGCTTTCACAATGTGACTGTGTGATTGTGAAAACCTGTGTTTGATGCTCCTTTTATCTACATTGTTAACAGATGGGTAGAACATTTGGAATAAAAATAAATAATGGGGGAGCAAATGTTAAAATAAAAAAGATTAATGTGCAAAAATCAGTAATATTTCTATACAGAAGCAATGACCCAGCTGAGAAGTCAGTCAAGGAAAAAATTCCACTCAAAATGCAACTAAAAAAATCAAATATTTAGAAACAAACTTAACCAGGCACGTGAAGAACTTGTACCTAGAATACTACATAACGTTGCTAAAAGAAATCAAAGGAGGTCTAAATAGGTGGAAAGATATTCCCTGCTATTCTTCCTATGGATAGGAAGGCTAAATACAGTTCATCTTATTTAGTTAATCAATTCTCCCCAAATTGTTCTACAGATTCAGTACAGTACCAATCAAAATTCTAAGAACCTATTTTGAAGATTTGGAAGAGCTAACTACCAAACTCATCTGGAAGGGAAAGAGACGCGAATAGCTAAAAGCATCCTTAAAAAGAAGAACAAAGTGGGAGGATTAACACTCCCTGACTTTAGAACCTATTATAAAGCCTGACAAGTACTGGCAAAAAGACAGAAGCATTGACCAATGGAATTGACTTGAGAGTGCAGAAATAGACCACCAAATCTATGGCAAACTGATTTTTGGGAAGGCACCCAAATCCTCTGAATTGGGACAAAATAGTTTTTCAGTAATTGGGCATGAAAGAACTGGATATCAATAGCCAAGAGAATGAAAGAGGACAGCTATCTTACACCCTACAAAAAATTAACTCAAAGTAGAACGAACACCTAAATATAAGAACTAACACCATAAATATTCTAGAAGAAAATGTAGGGAAACATCTTCAAGAGCTAGTAGTAGGAGGTAGCTTCCTGAACTTTACACCCAAAGCCCAAGCAACAACAACAAAAATAGATAAATAGGAACTCCTCAAAATCAAATGTTTCTGCCCCTCAAAAGACTTTGTCAAAAAGGTGAAGAGGCAGCCAATTCAATGGGAGAAAATATTTGCAAATCACATATCGGACAAAGGTTTGATTTCCTGTGTATACAAAGAAATCATACAATTCATCAACAAAAGAACAGACAACCCAATTATAAAATGGGCTAATGATATGAATAGTCATTTTTCTGAAAAGCAAATAACAGATGGCTCAAAAGCACATGAAGAGATGCTCATTTCCACTGGCTATAAGGGAAATTGCAGATTAAGACTACAATGAGTTCCACCTCACACTTATAAGAATGGCTGCTATTAAACAAACAGGAAGCTATAAATGTTGGAGAAGATGTGGAGAAACTGGGACACTTATGCACTGCTGGTGGGAATGTTTAATGGTTCAGCCGCTATGGAAGACTGGTGGTTCCTTAGGAAACTAAATATCAAGTTGCCCTATGACCCAGCAATAGCACTACTTGGTATATACCCAGAGGAGCTGAAAGCAATGACACAAACAGACATTTGCACACTGATGTTCATAGCAGCATTATTCACAATTGCCAAAAGATGGAAACAAACCAACTGCTCATCAACAAATTAGTGGATCAACAAAATGTGGTATATATATAAGATGGAATATTAAGCAGCAGTAAGGCAAAATGACGTCCTGAAGCACATGACAACATGGATAAGCCTTGAGGACATAATGCTGAGTGAAATTAGCCAGAAACAAAATGGTAGATACTGTATGATTCCACTTTTATGACCAGCATAAAGGTATAATCAGACATTATAATACAGAATATGGGGGATTTAGAGATACATAAAAACTAGAGATGGGTGAACTGTTAGCTAATGAGGTTCACTCCACTGTAAGGGAATAGGTAGGAGTGAAGGTGATTCTCTATTGGGTCTATAAGTAATATTACCACACTGAAGATGAACGAGGTTGAAAGGGGGATTGTATAGACCTAGGTGTTCCACTGATTCACAATAGAAATATGAATTCGCTCTCATAAGAATTACTTCAAAGATATAATCTTTGTATAAAGAGTGTTTAAGTCCAGGGGACGGGGGAAAACTGCTATTGCATGCAATGAGCTATGTTCAAAAGGAAACCATCAGCACTACCACAGCAACAGCAGAGGTAAATAATGGGGTGAGGGACAAGAGTTAAGAAGAGGTTTAGATTTCTCATTTGGCTAGGGTGTGTTATTGGTTTCCTTTTTCTTGGGGACAGTAAAATTATCCAAAATTGAGAATGTTGATGGGCTGTGGACTTTGAACCCTGTACATGATGCCTGATGCAGGTGGCTGAAGGATACACTGATGGAGAAGTAGATTGGTGAATGATGGTGTATACTTATGAAGGAAGGTTGTGCTGCTATAAAAAGGAACAAAGTCGTGAGTCCATGTAATGATGTGAATGAACATGTGGGACATTTGGTGAGACAAAATAAACCAGAAACAGAGGAACAACAATAGAATGGTCACCTTCAGAAAATGCTTATAAGGAAACAGGGGCCTAGATTGTAAGCTTTTAGAGCAGACACATTAAGTCCAGAGTGGTGATTACTATTTCTGGATTTTGAGAGGCTGTTTTATATATGTAATCTGATATTTAGAGATAAGAATGAAACTGAACAGGTTGGGGTTAAAGTAATTCAGAACATAGGGGTAATGATGACAGTGT
The DNA here is from genome assembly GCF_023851605.1 of Tamandua tetradactyla. Classification (NCBI taxonomy): domain Eukaryota; kingdom Metazoa; phylum Chordata; class Mammalia; order Pilosa; family Myrmecophagidae; genus Tamandua; species Tamandua tetradactyla. Next base: position 26,211,144 of record NC_135353.1, on the reverse strand, counting down.
CTATATTTTAGAACCACACATACTCTTTGAGACAATGGAAGAAAAGTTTATTGGATCTGGAACTGAGAGTTTTCTGTAGTGCATAATCTAATTTAATCTATTTGTATAGCTCATTTGAACAATTGAAACACAGGGAGCACAGAATAAGAAAGATGTCCTTTAATCCTGTGTAGATTATTGTAATGGCTGGAAACATCCTAGAGTATATTAAGCAGATAATCAAAAAAGATTGGCAAAGTCTCCTGAGGGAGGGGAGAAAGAATATGGAACTATTGAACCTTACCATCAGGGAATCCCCTGATACTGCGTCAAACTTTAGGGATACCAAAATCAATAGGCCATGTCCTCGATCATGAGCCTTACTCTTCTGAAGCTTATGTAGGTAGCAGAGAAGCTTAGACTACCTATAGGCATGCCCACGAGTTACTTCTAGAGGACCTCTGTTGTTGCTCAGATGTGGCCTCAGTCTCTCTAAGCCCAACTCTGCAAGGGAAATCATTGCCCTACCCCCTACATGGGACAAGACATCCAGGGGGTGAAACTCTCCCTGGTGTCATGGGAGATGACTCCCATAGATGAATTCAGACCTGGCACCATGGGATCAACAATTACATCCTGGCCAAAAGGGGGAAATGAAGTGTAATTAATAAAGTATCAGTGTCAGAGAGAGTTCAAATAGAGTCAAGAGGTTACTCTGGATTTGCTCTTACACAAGCTTCAGGTAGACCTTGCTACCTATCATAACCTGCCAACCCCCAACCAGGACCATTCCAGCCAAACCTAAAGGACACCTAGGGCAATATATAAGACTCCACAGTGGTTCCATGCACTAGAGGATCTTTCCAGAAACCTACAATCTCCAGGTGGGTCCCTGGTCCAGATGAGTCCTGAAACCTAGCCCAGACTCTCCAGAACATCAAATAGGTCCATCTCCCAACCCCGTATTAGTGACAGACCTTTCCAGTATTAAAAACTTAGAATTGCCATAGCCCAAACAACTCTAAAGAGATTTATGGAAAGATCAAAGGTGATGATGGAGTTATACAATAAAGATAGGACTTAAAAAATGAACATGAATGCTGAATCATTAAATTGATATCTTTTAGTCTCCAGTATTTTAGAGCAGCTACAAGTAAAAACCTAAAATTGTGAAATTGTAACCCATGTCAAAGTCTGAAATATGTTCACAACTAATTGTGGTGCTGTGCTTTGAAATTTATAGCTTTTTTGCATATATGCTATTGTTCACAAGGAAAGAAGGAAAAAAGTCTATTGTGATGATAGAAAAGTATTTAAGCCCTCTAGCCTCCTATATTCTGGAGCAGCTAGAAGGAAAAATATGGGAGGATGGTATGGTAGCCTACGACAAACTCTGGGATCTGTCCTGTAACCATTTGTTGAAGAGCGCTTTGAAAACTATTGCTTTTTTACGTCTTTTCTTTGTATATATGCTTATACTATACAATTTAAAAAGTTGAAAAAGTGATCAGATTTCAACAAGTTTATGAATGAAGTTGATCTGGATAGGACTAAGGTAAGTCAGAATACAAGATAAAGGTTAATATGGTATATATTTTAAAACTTCAACTTCTGTGTGAGACCAAAGGTAGAGCTGTATATTCAGTGGAAAATTTGTGTTTTGGGTACTGTATTATTCAATTTAAAATTTTTGGTCAGTTTATTTTAACATCATAATTAATATGGAATCTTGAATAGGGCATGAGCTCTCGTTAGTTTGTACATCTTAGTGTGATGCTCCAATACATCACAGAGTAATTTAGGCAGAGAATAAAAAAGTATTTACAAGTCCCCTTGGGGGACCTGGGGAAAAAGGAGGAAATATTAAACTTCCCCATCTGGGGAATTCCTGATATTCTCAGCAGCAGGGGGGACAACCAATTCAATATGCTGAGCCATATATTCATATATTCATAGGTGAACTCACTGCCCTCCCAGCACGTGGGACAGAACTCCAAGATTCGCTGGAACCTGGCATGAAAATGAGAAAGACTTTTACAAAGTTCATCCTGTGTTTGTGAAAACCTTGTTTCTGATCCTCCTTTTATCCAGGGTATGGACAGAATAATAATAAGTAAAAAAGGATAAAAGGATAAATAATGGGGGGGTAAGGGGTAAAATAAATTGGGTAGATTGCAATGCTAGTGGTCAATGAGAGGGAGGGGAAAGAGGTATGGGATGTATGAGGTTTTTTTTATATCTTTTTCTGGAATGATGCAAATGTTCTAAAAATGATCATGGTGATGAATACACAGCTATGTGATGATATTGTGAGCCATTGATTATATACTTTTCATGGACTGTATGTGTGTGAAGATTTCTCAATAAAAATATTTTAAAAATCTATATCATCTCATATTACCATAGCTACTTGTGCTTTCTTTAGTAACCACTTACATAGAACATCTATTTCCATGTTTTCACTTTCAATCTCTGTTCTTGGATCTAAGATAAATCTCTTTATCAATCAAATCTGGGTCTCAGATGTGGCAGGTGAGAATTCTGCCACTAAGCCACTGTCGCACCACCCAATTTATGGAAATATTAACCACCAAAAATGGATATTTTGGTTAGCTTAGCCATAGGTATATAAAATAAAATGTAATCATCATAAAACCTGTGTTTGTTCATTAAGCTTCATAAACCAATTTAAAATTAATGCAAACCAGGAAAAAATCTAGAGATATAGATATCAGAGTTTCTTGAATTCTAAGTATTAAACCCTAACTTAAATGCCATTTGATTAGCTGTCAAAACTACATTCTCAAAATATCAAGTAGAAAGTTATTAGAATCATCAACTTTGCTATAGTAATGACCTACATTACTGAATATTTTCAAGTTTTTGATTTCAGGAAAATATAAAGATACAAGTTTTTTTTACAATTAATATAATAAAATCTTATCTCATGATATCATGACATTTAGAATGTATTTCATTGGATATTACTGTAGCCCAAAAGCAATAGTACTATAGAAAGCATAAGCTACTTGTGCTTTTTATTTTTGGTTCCAGTTTGCATAGAACATCTATTGCCATCCTCAAACTTTCAATCTGTATTCTTGCATCTAAGATAAATCTCTTATGAGCAGCATATAGATAGATCATACTATTTAATCCATTCTGTCAATCTGTGTCTTTTAATTACTGAGTTTAGTTCATTAATATTCAAATTTACTACTGTAAAAACAATTCTTGGGTCTAGCAACTTATCTTATAGTTATTTGTGATATCTATATATATTGGTTAGCTGATGGCTGGTTAGCTGATGGCTGGGGGTAAGCAGCCGTACTGATCAGTCACACGGACATAGAGCACACAGCACACGACTCAGGAGACAGCCCTCAGGGGTGAGTGGAAGGCGTCCGCTTTATTGAGGAAGTGCACAGGCTTATATAGGCTGGGAAGCATGCAGGGACATGTGTCGAATGGGGATTGGTGGCTGTTGTTGCTAGGGCGGAGGGCAGATTTCTGGGATTGGTCATCATTGTTGCCTTGCATCAACCATGGCAGCCAGGTGAGCGATATTTTATGGCTCTCCAACATATATATTCTTTTCCCTGTCTCACTTTTTATCTTTTAAGCTACTCTTGCTAATACTTTTCCATTATGTTCCCTCTTCCAGACCCCCCCTTCTAGTCTTCCAGTTATACAAAGCTCCCTTTAATATTTCTTGTAGCATAGGTCACGTGCTGGCAAATTCTTGCAGCTGTTGTTGATCTGTGGGACTTTAATCTCTCCCTCAATTTTGCAGGACAACCTGGCAGGATAAAGAATTCTCGGCTGGAAGTCTTTCTCATTCAGAGTCTTAAATATATCATACCACTTCCTTCTTGCCTCCATGGTGCCTATTGAGTAGTCTGAGCTTAGTCTAAAATAGTTTCCCTTGTATGTAATAAATCTCTTTTCTTTTGTTGCTTTCATGATTTTTTTGTTTCTCTTCAAGATTTGACATTCTGATAAGCTTATATCTTGGGTTAAGCCTATTTGGATTTATTCTGCTTGAGATTCATTGGGCCTGTTTGGTTTGGATGTTTATGTCTTTTATAAGGGTTGGGAAGTTTTCTCCCACTGTATCTCCAATTAGCCTTCCTATCCATTTACTCTTTTCTTCTCCCTCTGGGGCACCAATAATTCTTTATTTTTATATTTTTTAATATTTTTATTGAGAAACCTTCACACACATACAATTTATCCATAGCACACAATCAATGGTGCACAATATGATCACATAGTTGTGTATTCATCACCATAATCATTTTTTAGAACATTTGCATCACTCCAGGAAAAGAAATACAAAGGAAGAAAAAAAGAACTCATACATCCCATACCCCTTACCCTTCCCTCTCATTGACCACTAATGTTTCAATCTACCCAATTTTTACCCTTTATCTCCCCCCTATTGTTTATTTACTTTTTATCTTAGTTTTTTTTTTTACTCATCTGTCCATACTCTGAATAAATGGAGTATCAGACACAAGGTTTTCACAAAAACCCAGTCCCATTGTAAAAGTTATATCTTTATATAATCATCTTCAAAAATCAAGGCAACTGAAACACAGCTTGACAGTTTCAGGAACTTCCCTCCAGCCACTCCGATACACCATAAACTAAAAAGGGATATCTGTATAATCTCCAGGATAAACTCTCGACTCTGAAATCTCTCAGCACTGAAACTTTATTTTGTCTCATTTCTCTCTTCCCCCTTTTGGTCAAGAAGGTTTTCTCAATCCCATGATGCCAGATCCCAGCTCATCCCGGGATTTCTATTCCTTGTAGCAAGGGAGATTTACATCCCTGGGAGTCATGTCCCATGTAGTGGGGTAGGCAGTGAGTTCACCTGCCGAGTTGGCTTATAGAGAGAGGCCACATCTGAGCAACAAAAGAGGTTCTCTGGGGGTGACTCTTAAGCATAATTATAGGTAGGCTTAGCTTCTCCTTTGCAGGAGTAAGTTTCATAGGGGCCAACACCTAGATGGACAGCTAAGCCTATTGAATTGGTTGCCCCCCACTGCTTGTGAGAATATCAGGAATTCCCCAGATGGGGAATTTGAATGTTTCCTCCATTCTACCAAGTCCCTGAAGAGGACTTTGGAAATACTTTTTTATTTTTTGCCCAAATTACTCTAGGCATCACATTAATCTGTACAAACCGACATGATCTCATGCCTATTCAAGATTCCATGTACTTATGATGTTCAACTAAACTGACCATACAAGTTAAATTAGATAATGTGCAGCCAAAAATATAAATTTTTCACTAAATAAATATCTCTCCCTTTGGTCTCACACAGAAGATGAAGTTTTAAAATGTGGACCACATCATCCTTTACTCTGTATTCTGATTTACCTTAGTCCTATCCAGATCAGCTTCATTCATATCTCGTCAAAGTCTGATCACTTTTTCAACATTTTTAACAGTTGCTGTATGGGGTAATGCTGACTTTCATAGCTTCAGAGCTGTAACTCAGAGTCTCAGAGGTCACATAAATACCCAAGTTTCAGGGAATGACCAGGTTATAAACAAATAGTTCAGTATCTCATAATTTAGAAATAGCAGTTACAACTCTTGAATATATGTGACTGCTGTAAGAGCTTACAATCTAAGACCCATTACAGTAGGCCCCAACCTGATAACCCATGCTTTTGACTTCAATTCTCCAAGTTTGTATATTGTAGTTAGTCCATATGAGTGAGGCATGATATTATTTGTCTTTTTGTTTCTGACATTTCCTTCAACATACTGTTCTCAAGGTTCATTCACCTCATTGCATGCCTAACTTCATTCCTTCTTGCAGCCGCTCAGTAGTTAATTGTGTGTATACACCATAGTTCCTCCTTTCATCCCTTAGTAGTTGTACCCTTAGACCCCCTACATCCACCGTGAATCACAAACACTGGGCCATAAATACCAGTGTGCAAATGTCCATTCATGTCCCCACTCTCAGTTCCTCCAGGTATATACTTAGCAATGGGGCTGCAGGATCACATGACAACCCCACCCCTAGCCTCCTGTGGAGCCACCACACTGCCCTCCAAGGGATTGCACCTCTCAGCCTCCCTACCAACAATGAATAGGTACATCTGTTTTTCCACGTTTTCTCTAGAACTTGTTTCTCTCTGTTCATTTTTAAACAGTTTTATTCACACACCATATAATCCAACCTAAGTAAATTGTCATGCCTTCGCCGACCTAATCTATATGAAGACATATATTTTTCTTCTGCGAAGAATCCATACTCTACTCCCATATCCCCTACTTGTTGACATTTAGTTTTGGCATAATGCCTTTGTAACATTCAATGGAAGCATATTACAATGCTACTGTTGACTATAGACCCTAGGTTGCATTGATTGTACTTTTTCCTGTATACCATCCATTTTCAACACCTTGCAATGTTGACATATATAATATATATAATATAAAGGTGGATCAAGATGAATTTATTGATACGGACCCACTAAGCAGAGATTCAGCATTCAATGTGGTAGCTTGAGTAGTTAGAAAGGGCATTACAGTTTGGATGGTTGGCTGAAACATGGATCAAAGGTATCAAGGAAGAAATGCAAGAACTTCCCTGGTAAAATGTAGATAAACAGATCCAGAGACTTAGAGAGATGGGAATATTGGAGTTGATTTATCATGGAAGACCTGCTCACACACTCCAGGAATGTCCAGAGGACATGTCTTTCTCCAGAATCTTGAGAAACTAATTCGTGAGACAAGCTCCATCATCCCTGAAGAGCTCTGTAGTCACTCTTCTTGTAGGTCAGATTACTGTGGGAACTGCTGTCACTGAGCTGGAATCCTTAAACACAATGGGGATGATTGCATCCCAAGTTGGCAGAAGCCATGTGGCAACAGTTAGTCACCATAGACAAGGTGGGCATGACCACCATAATAGACAGCAGACTCAAAGCAGCAGTCAAAATAATCTGACTTGCAGAGACTTGTGGCATTGACTAGCAGATCATGGAGTACCTAGAAGTAAAATAGATGGACGGCCTACTAAATTCTTGCCTGAGCTGTATAAGCAGAAGTATTCTAGGTCAAGTGAACAGAAATCAAACCTGAGTTATAAAAACAGAGAGCCTTAGCCCCTCAGTTCCCAGACTTGAGACAGTTTACAGACCCAGAGCCCATTAAATGAGGGAAGGGCTGGGTACTCTTGGGAAAGGACCCTGTGACAATGCCCAAAATTTACACTGTTAACCTTCCTCCCAGCCTTCCCCAAGGAGACCTACAGCCTTTTACCAGGGTGACTGTGCATTGGGGAAAAGGAAATGATCAGATATTTTGGGGATTATTAGACACTGGCCCAGAAATGACACTAATTCCAAGAGACCCAAAACATCACTCTGATCCACCGTTCAGAGTAGGGGCTTATGGAGGCCAGGTGATCAATAGACTTTTAGCTCAGGTCTGTTTACAGTGGGCCCAGCGGGTCCACAAACCCATTCTGTGGTCATTTCCCCAGTTCCAAAATGCATGATTAAAATAAAAATACTCATGCATTTCCTGGTGCCAGCCCACGACAAAAAAAATTAATCAAAATACTCAGCAACTGGCAGAAACCCCACATTGGTTTTCTGACTCATGGAGTGAGGGCTATTATGGTAGGAAAGGCCAAATGGAAGCCACTAGAACTACCCCTACCTAGCAAAATAGTGAATCAGAAGCAATACTGGATTCTAGGATGAATCGCTGAGATTAGTGACACTCTTAAGGACTTGAATGATACAGGGGTGATAATTCCCACCACATCCCCATTTGACTCTCTTATTTAGCCTGTGAAAAAACAGGATGGGTCTTGGATGACTGGATCATTGCAAACGTAATCAGTGGATGACTCCAATTGCAACTGCTATTCTAGATTTGGCATATTGCTTGAGCCAATCAACACACCACCTGGTATCTGGTATGCAGCTTTTGATTTAGCAAATGCTTTTTTCTCAATAGCTGTGAGTAAGGACCACCAGAAATAGTTTGCATCCATGTCACTATCTTGTCTGCAGGGAATGTGATCATTTCTCCCTCCCGCTAGATATCATACTGGTCCATCATTTTGATGATATGTCCATTGGATCTAGTGAGCAACAAATAGAAACTCCTCTAGACTTATTCTTAAGGTATTTGCATGTCAGGGGATAGGAGATAAATCCAACAGAAATACAGGGGCTTTCCACCTCAGTGAAATTTCTAGGTGTCCAGTGGTATAGGGCAAGTCAAATTATCCCTTCTAAGGTGAAGGATATCCTGTTGCATCTGGACCCTCCTACAACCAAAAGAGAGCAAAATGTCTACTTGGCTTCTTTGACTTTGGAGACAACGTATTCCTCATTTGGGTCCACTACTCCAGCCCATTTACCAAGCGTTGAGAAAAGCTGCTAGTTTTGAATGGGGATCAGAATAAGAGGAGGCGCTACAAGTCCAGACTGCTGCGCAAGTTGCTTTGCCACTTGGGCCATATGATCCTGCAGATCCAATGGTGCTGGAAGAGGCAAATAGTGTTGCTATCTGGTGCCCTTGGAAGGCCCCTATAGGAGAATCAAAATGCAGACCCTTAACGTTTTGTAGCAAAACCTTAATATCCACTGCAGATAACTACTCTCCTTTTGAGAAACAGCTTTTGGCCTGTTAATGGGCCTCAGTAAAGATTGAACATTTAACCATGGGCCACCAAGTTACCATGAGACCTGAGTTGCCTATCATGAGCTGCGTAATGCACAGCAGCATTCCATCATAAAATGGAAATGGTATATAAGAAATAGGGCCCAAGCAGTTCCTGAAGACAAATTACATGAAGTGGTCCAAATGTTCATGGCTCCTAATTCTGCCGCATTACCTTTTTTTTCCAAGCCCAGAACTATAGTTTTTTGGGGAGCTGCTTACAATAAGTTGACTGAGGATGACAAAACTTGGGCCTGGTTTACAGATTGTTCTGCATGATATGCAGATACCACCAAAAAGTGGACAGCTGCAGTACTGCAGCCACTTTCCGGGATGTCCCTGAAGAACAGTGATGAAGGGAAAGCCTCCCAGTGGGCAGAACTTTGAGCAGTGCAGCTGCTGTTCATTTTTCTTTGAAGGAGAATTTGCAGGAGGTGCATTTATATTCAGACTCATGGGTTGTTGCTAATGGTCAAGGACTTGGAAGGAACATGATTGGAAGATTGTTGACAAAGAGGCCTGGGGAAGAGGTTATGTGGATAGACCTTTCAGAGTGGGCAAGGAACATGAAGATATTTGTGTCCTCTGTGAATGTGCACTGCAGCATGACTTCAGCTTTTTCAGGCTTTAATAATCATGTGGATAAGATGACCCATTCAGTGGATACAAGTCATGATCTTTCCCCCACAACTCCTGTTATTGCCCAAAGGGCTGATGAACAAAGTGGGCATGGGGTAGGGATGGAGGTTTTTTTGCATGGGCCTAACAACATGGACTTCCACTGACCAAGGCTGACCTGGCTACAGTTACTGCTGAGTGCCCACTCCACCAGCAGCAGAGACCAACACTCAGCCAATGAAATGACACCATTCCCCGAGGTGATCAGCCTGCTGCCTGGTGGCAGGTTGATAATAGTGGACCACTTCTGTCATGGAAGGGAAAGTAATTTGTTCTCACTGGAATAGACACATACTCTAGATATGGGTTTGCCTTCCCTACACGAAATGCTTGTGCCAAAACTATCACCATGGACTTACAGAATGCCTTATCCATTGTCATGGTATGGATGACAGCATTGCTTCTGATCAAGGAACCCATTTCACAGCAAATAAAGTATGGGAATAGACACATGCTCATGGAATTCCTGGTCTTATCATGTTCCCCATCATCCTGAAGCAGCTGTATTGATAGAACGGTCGAATGGTCTTTTGAAGACCCAATTATGGCACCAACTGGGTGGCAATACTTTTCAGGGCAGGAATAATGTTCTCCACGAGGCTGTGTATGCTGAATCAGCATACACTCTAATATGCTATTTCTCCTGTAGCCAGGATTCAGCGGTCCAGGAATCAAGGGGTAGAAATGGGAGTGGCACCACTCAGTATTACCCCTAGTGATTCACTAGAAAAATTTTTGCTTCTTGTCCCTGCAACCTTGAGCTCTGCCGGTCTACAAGTCTTAGTTCCAGGAGGAGTGCTTCCACCAGGAGATACAAAAATTTTCCATTGGACTGAAGCTAAGACTGCCACCTGGTCACTTTGGGCTACTTATGCCCTTGGATAACAGGCAAAGAAGGGGATTACTTTACTGACTGGGGTGATTGACTCTGACTATCAAGGGGAAATAGGACTGCAACTACACAGTGGAGGTAAATAAGGGTTTTCTTGCAATAAAGGACATTCCCCAGGGTGTATCTTAGTACTAACATGCCATATGATTAAAATCAATGAAAACTGCAACAACCCAATCCAGGCAGGTCTAAGAATGGCCCAGAAACTTCAGAATGAATCTTTTGGTCACTCCACCAGGGAAAGAACCACGGCCAGCTGAGGTACTTGCTGACGGTAAAGTGAACATGGAATGGGTGGTGGAAGAAGGTAGTAATAAAAATGAACTGTAACCACTGACCAGTTATAGAAATGTGGACTGTAATGGTATGAATATTTCTTCCTTGCTTTGTAATGAGTACACTTCTATTTGTATATAAAGCAAATATCTTTCTTTTGCTCTCTGTCTTACCCCCTTTATCATACAAATTGTATTGATCATGCCGTGGTATTTAAGTTATGGGATATCAAGTTCAAGAGTGAATATTACCCAAGGACTTGCATCCTATCCTGGAGAGATTAGGTGTGCTTCCGGTTGTATGCACAACAGTTGAGTATTGTTAGGTGAAAAAAAAATGTGGCTCTTAATTGTTTTCTATTTAGAGATTAAGTATGGGTTAAGGTGATGTGTATAGCTGCCAAGTTGACAAGGGGTGGACTGTAATGTTTAGGTTCATATGCCAACTTGGCCAGGTGGTGGTGCCCAGTTGTCTGGTCAACAAGCACTGGCCCATTTGTTGCTGTGAAGACATTTCATGGACATCATGAGCATGTTCGTTGCATCCCTGGCTGATAACATCTGCAGTTGGCTAATGGGAGTGCTTTCTGCAACGAGTGACACTTAATCTAATTACCTGAAGGCTTTGAAGGAGAGTTCAGAAGAGAGAATCTCTCTACTTCAAACAGCCAGATTCTCCAGGGAGTTCGTTGAGGACCTTCATTGGAGCTGCCAGCTCGCAGTCTAACCTACAGATTTTGGACTCTTGTGCCCCCTTGGTTCCATGAGACAGTTTTATAAGTATCATATTTATAGATACATCTTATTGGTTCTATTTCTCTAGAGGTCACTGACTACTAACACACATTGAATGCTCTTTCTACCCTTCATGGGGTGAGACCACCCTTGGAAGTCATAATGGGCATCTCTATTTCTGACCAACACTTGACACAATAAATAAAGTGGCAATAGTGTGACATGTCCTTTATAGAATCTCTCCAAAGTGCTAATATTTAACTCTTGTAATCCCATTACCATCTACAAGATAGTACAAAACAAAAGAGGAATTGAGATGACAAAACTACTATAGAAACAATTCCCTGACAGAGTCACTCTATTAGGGAGGAAGAAAATAGCAAAGGCACTTTTTTGTTCTGGGAGACAGAGTTACCAACACTGATGGAAGGATTCCCAGCGAGTCACTGCCCATTTCATCCATATCTAGAGCCCAGGGGACACAGATTGTAGGGGATATGCCAGACCTATTCTGTAACGGAAACTGCTTCTAAACACTTTCCAAAGCTTATTAGCAGAATCTATATTTAAAACAAAACAGTGAATGTTCCCAACACAGCTGTCCCTCTTATCCATCCTGGAAAGCAGATTGCCATAGCTTGAATTGGCTCCTAATAATCAGCCTGGTTTCTTTTGCTTTACCAACACTGAATCACAAAAAAAAAACTTCATTTTAGTAAATATTTCAAGTTTATCCTGTGATTTCAAGAAGTCATGCCTATTGCAAGGTAAGATTTCAGTATTTGGGGGAACAAAAACATAATCAGATATATAATGCAGATAAGTACTACCATTTAGAGGACCAGGGAGGGAGAGGCGCTATAGTCATTGAGACTCAATTTCTTTTCTTAATAGTATCTCACATTTATTGAAAATAATCAAAAGACTTTTGTCCAGGTAGTGTAAAGGGAGCTTAGGCAGAGCGCAGGGGTTCTTTTATTTTGAACAAAAGGCACACATCTGAGAGACTGCAGGGATTTCAGGACAGAACTGGAATCTTTGCAAAATCAAATGGTCCACAGGAGAAAATAAGTAACTCAATCTGACTGCCAGGCACACCTGGGCCCCAGCAGCCATCTGGTCAGGGCAGATGAAGTCTCTGGGAGGGGGGAGGGGAGGGGCCCCGCTGAACGTGAAACGCTGGCCGCTTGAGGGGTGGTGACTGTCTGAATCATTGTCCAGGGGCTATGGCCATCTCAGATACCTCCCGAGAATCCTGATGGTCAAAGGCGGCAGTCAGTCGCTGGGATGTGCCGGATGGTGATGGCCGCGCCAACGCAGGTCTCTAGGCAGTCAGATGCAGGCCCGGGGGTCTGGCAATGGGGCAGACGGCAGCGGCCGGGCAGTCGGTGGTCTGTCCGGTGTGCAACAGGAGCTCGGCTTGCAGATGGAGCACAAGACAAGAGTCCCAGTGCGCATGGGAGGGGCTGAGCTGGCAGGAGAGGGCGGTGGCTCGCTCCAGATCCAGGCCCAGCGGCAGCGGCGGCGACAGCGGGGACGTGAAGCACTATTTCTGGAACAAAGACAAGCACTACGCGGGAGGGGTCAGGAGCGCAGGGAGAGCACGGCGGCTGGCGAGGGGCGGGGGGCCGGGAGCAGGCGAGGAGGGCGAGCGCCTTCGGCGGCTCACACCAGGGCAGGGGCCCCTCCCGAGCACACCCGCCCCCAGGCCCGAGGGTCTCCCGGCCTAGAAGTCTTCCTCCACCCAGCCAAAGACCCGCTTCATCTCTGCCAGGAAGCCCCTGTAATCATTGAGGAGGGGGCTCTGCTTCTTGATGTAGGGGATCACCCACTGCAGCGCCGCCCCCGTGAGGCGGGTGATGAGGAACGTCACCTTCAGGGCGTCGTTGGAGAACATGTTCTCGTCCACGAACATGTACGAGCCGGTCTGGACGATAAACTCCGGGAGCCGGTCGGTATTGCCGTCAAACGTCTCGGGAAAGGGAATCGGGTTTCTCCACCGACGGGCCTGGGGCCGCCGGGGCCGGGCCAGCAGGAGGAACTTGATCAGCTTCGCCTGGCTGTCCATCGCGCCGTGCTCGCTCTGCTGGGCTCTGCTGGGCTCTGCTGGGCTCTGCGGGGATGCCGAGGTCAGTGCTGCAGCGTCGCCGGAAGTGCGTGTCCGCGGAGGCGAGTCCTTCGCTGGGACCCAGGAGCTGGGCGGAAAGAGGGGCGGGGCGGGGCCGGGCGCCGGCGCGCGCTCCGCCCACGGGCCAGGCTGTAGCTATTGCGCAGGCGCGATCCTGGGGCTCGCCTTGGCAGCAGGGTACCTGAGCCGGTGCAGTTTCCCAGGCTACAGCGCACCAGGGGAGGAGCCCGGGACCGCGCCCTTGTGGGGTGAGGGCCCAGCCCGCTAAGTGTGGAAATCACTGGCTAGGAGGGTTCTGGCTCACGGTTACCTACCCGGGGCACCCCCTTCTGTCCTGCCTTCACTGGCCATTTGATATTGCTTTGCGGACCCTCTGCTTCTGGACGCCACTGAGCGCGGTTTGCTAGTTGTACCCCTTAGTTATGTCTGTCAGCCTGAGAAGTATTGGCACCGGTAGCCACTGATGTCCTTGCCTTGCCACATCAACCGGAAAGCCCCAGTGCTAACAAACGTAATCCAGAGGCGCCTATTCAAAAGGCAAAGCACCATGACCAGCTCATGTAAGGATGGTTAAATGTTAAGAGAGCTCTTAGTTTTGCTATATGGAGAGGCAAAATGAAGAAAATTATAGGGTCATCCCCGTAGATGCTGAAAAGACGAAAATAAGATGCGTTGGATGCTTTCCAGTCATGATGTTTATTCATGGCCCTGTATAAGAATAAAGGAAAGGAGTAATTTAGAGCTTTACAAATTCAAAGATGGAGAGGAAATTAACAATTACAAGTTATGTCTAAATTCAGTTGTGTGGCTGAGTACAAAATAATTATAAATCCACCGGGAGCTTTCATTTATACAGAAAATATACATTTATACTATTCAGTTTTATTAAAGACCCCATTCAGAAAAGCAAAAAGAAATAGTTCCTAGGAACATACTTTAAATAATTGGAAAGGCCTCTTGAAATTTTTTAAGTGGTGAAGAGAAATGCATACTCAGTTGTGAGGTATAATTGCTCAACATCTTAAAGGTGCTAATTTTCCCTGTTTGGTTAAATGGAGAAATTGTGGATTTAGGGGCCACATCAGGAGCTGCCCAGGAGTCAAAGAAGCTGAAGAATCAGTTCCAGCAGGAGGGCTAGCTGGTATCCACACAAAAGGTCACTCAGTAAATTGGCCTCAACCTTTGTGAGCTATAAGAGTGCACAATGTCCCTGACATTTCCCTTGGAAAAGTTTGCTCGTGGAGACACATTAAGTCTGGAGTGGTGATTATTATTTCTGGATTTTGAGAGGCTGTTTTATATATATAACCTGATATTTAGAGATAACAAAACCCAACAGGTTGGGGTTAAAATAATTCAGAACATAGGGTAAGGAAGGCAGTGTCTATATTTTAGACCCACACATCCTCTTTGAGACCAATGGAAGAAAGGATTATATGGACTGGAACTTAAATTTTCTGTAGTGCATAATCTAATTCAACGTATCTGTATGACATTTGAACAATTGAAACACAGGGAGCATAGAATAAGAAAGATGTCCTTTAATCCTATATAGATCATTGTAATGCCTGGAAACATCCTAGAGTATATTAAGCAGAGAATCAAAAAGTATTGGCCGAGTTCCCTGAGGGAGGGGAGAAAGACTATGGAACTATTAAACCTTACCATCAGGAAATCCCCTGATTTGTGTCAACCTTTAGGGACACCCAAATCAATAGGCTGTGCCCTTGAGTGTGAGGTTTACTCTAGTGAAGCTTATGTAGGTAGCAAAGAAGCTTAGCCTACCTGTAGGCATGCCTAAGAGTTACTTCTGGAGGACCTCTGCTGTTGCTCGGATGTGGCCTCAGTCTCTCTAAGCCCAACTCTGCAAGTGAAATCATTGCCCTGCCCCCTACGTGGGACATGACACATCCAGGGGTGAAAGTCCTCCTGGCAACGTGGGAGATGACTCCCAGAGGTGAATCCAGAGCTGGCACAGTGATCAGCAGTTCCATCCTGACCAAAAGGGGGAAATGAAGTGTAATAAAGTATCAGTGGGAGAGAGAGTTCAAATAGAGTAGAGGGGCTACTCTGGAGGTTGCTCTTATGCAAGCTTCAGGTAGACCTTGCTACCTATCATAACGTGCCAATTCCCAACCAGGGCCATTCCAAACAATCCTAAAGAACACCTAGGGCAATACATAAGATTCCACAAAGTTTCATGCACTAGAATAACTTTCCAGAAACCTACAACCTCCACATGGGTCCTTGATCCAGATAAGTCCTGACGCCTAGCCCATCCTCTCCAGAACATCAGATAGTTGTGACAGACCCTTCCAATATCAAAAATTTAGAATTGCCATAGTCCAAACAACCCCAAAGAGAGGTATGGAATGATCAAAGGTGATGGTAGAATTATACATAGAAGATAGGACTTAACAGATGAATGTGAATGCTGAATCATTAAATTGATATATCTTTTAGTCTTCAGTATTTCAGAGCAGCTACAAGTAAAAACCTAAAATTGTGGAATTGTAACCCATGTCAATGTCTGAAATATGTTCTACAACTAATTGTGGTACTGTGCTTTGAAATTTATAGCTTTTTTGTATATATGTTATTATTCACAAAAAAGAAGCAAAAGAAGTTGTTTGTGATGACGAAAAAGTATTTTAAGCCCTCTAGCCTCCTATATTCTGGAACAGCTAGAAGGAAAAATATGAGAGGATCGTATCATAGCCCATGACAGACTCTGGGACCTGTCCTGTAACCACTTGTTGAAGAGTGCTTTGAAAACTATTGCTTTTTTATTTCTTTGCTTTGTATGTATGTTATATTATACAATGAAAAGTTAAAAAAAAAAAATGCTCATGGGCATGGCAAAGACAGAATTATTCAGCAAAGTTCAGTTGACAAAATTCAAATGCATCACAGTTGTGGTGATAAAGCTATATGCCCCGAAGCAACCTCACTCCACTCCACTGGACTTTTCCTTCTTAACTGAAGTAATCTCATCGAGAGGTCCTGCTTACAATGGGTTCATACCTACAGGAATGGATTGAATCGAAGAACATATTTTTCTGGGTTACATACAATCTCAAACCACCACAAGAATTTACATCCTTCCAAATCCATAATCAGGGGTCCTTTGGAAAGGTATACGGTCTCACCACTGCAACCATGCCTCTGCTAAATATTATTAACCTGTTTTAAATGTTGTCTCTGGTAATGTTACTCTGATGTAGTAAACTGAGTATAAAGGTATACTGTGGTAGATTGTATTCCTCTTTGCCAAATATTCTGGTTCCTAACTTTCTGTGGCCCTTGCTGGGTGGCAATCCTTGTCACATTTTTGTCCTGTTGAACTCAGATACGCCCATGTGACTTGCTTTTGCAAGGAAACATTGTAGAAATGTAGCATGTCCCCTTGGGGCAGAAGCTTTAGAGCCACCAGATAGATTGCCGTGTCTGTTCTTCTATGATGACTGGTAATGTTTCAAAGAGGTCCCTCTGTCAGCTTAGATCCTGAGGTGACGAAAATGTGGAGCAGAATCTTGGGTGATCCAAGATAGATACATTGTGTGAGCAAAAAATAAAATATTGTTATTGTTATTATGGAATCCTTTGGGATTTGGGTTGGTTTTCCCACAGCCTGTCCTGACCGGGTCAATAACAAAATTATTTTTCCCCTTCAGAGCTGACTGAATGGACATAGTGAATGGGGAAACAGGCTTTTGGCCATCACTTCTTGAAGAAAACATACCCTGAAGAATTTCAGAATAATTTTTTATTGTTGCAATTGTCGAAGATCATGTTTCTTCCTCTGCAGGTTGGTAATCTGTTAAAACGCATTGCCTCATGTTTTAGTTTGCTCAAGCTGCCAGAATGCAACATACCAGAAACGGATTGGCTTTTACAATGGGGATTTATTAAATTACAAATTACAATTCTAAGGCCATGAAAATGTCCAAATTAAGGCATCAACAGGTTGCTTTTATGATTAGCAATTACAAGTAAATCAGATATAACATTCATATACAGTTTCTTATGTTTTTATTGTGAAATATAACATATATAAAGAAAAGAAAGATAAGGCAATAATTTTCAGTGTACATTTCAACAAGTAGTTACAGAACAGATTTCAAAGTTTATTATGTGCTATCACCCCACTATTTCAGATTTTTACCTTCTAGCTGCTCAAAATCACTGCAGGCTAGAATAAATATCAATATAGTGATTCAACAGTCCTACTTATTTGTTAAATCCTATTTTCTCTGATACAGCTCCTCCTTCTCCATTGATCCTTCTCACGATCTATAGGGATATTTAGGGAATGCCCCTTCTGACTTTTTCATGTTGACAAGGGGTGTCAACACTAAAGGATAGGGGGATGTAATTAGTTAATAATCTGGGAGACGCTGGTCCCTATGCGTTTCAGGATTTTCTGGACTCGTAACCCTCTGGAAATTATACGTTCCAGGAAGAAAAACTTAGTGCATGAAATATTTGTAGAATCTCAATTTGAGCCCTAGGTGTTCTTAAGAGCTAACAGGAGTGATTTGGTTGGGAGTTAGCAAACCATGGCAATTAGCACTATTTAACTGAAGCTGGCATGATAGTAGCCTCCAGAATAGCCTCTTGACTCTATTTGATCTCTCTTAGCCACTGATGCTTTATTTTTTTACACTTCTTTCCCCGCTTTTGGTCAGGAAGGCATTGCCAATCACATGGTTCCAGGGCCTGACTCATCCATGCGAGTAATGTCCACATTGTCAGGGAGATTTTCACCCCAAATGTCATGTCCCACATAGGTGGGAGGGTGTGTTAGTTTGAAAAGATTATGCACCCTAGAAAAGTTATGTTTTAATCCTGAGCCAATCTTGTGGGAACAACCCTTCTTTTGATCTCTATTCAATAAAGTAAATTGGAATCTTTTGACTAGATTATCTCCATGGAGATGTGACCCACCCAATTATGGATATTAATCTTTGATTAGAGGGAGATGTGACTCAACCCATTCCAGGTGGGTCTTGATTAGTTTACTGGAATCCTTTAAAAGAGGAAGCATTTTGCAGAGCGTCCCAAGAGCAACGAGAACCACGAGAGCCCGTGAAGCCAGAGACCTTTGGAGGTTGTGGTAGTTAGATTCAGTTTTCAGCTTGGCCAGGTGAAGGCACCTAGTTCTATCGCTATGGACATGAGCCATTGGTATGTGAACCTCAACTGTTGCTAATTACATCTGCAGTCGGCTAGAAGGCGTGCCTGCTGCAATAAATGATGTTTGATTCAATTGGCTGTGCTTAAATGAGAGAGCTCAACATAGGCCCAGCCCAAGCAGCTCAGCACACCTCATCTCGGCACTCACAGCTCAGCCCAGGCCTTTGAAGTGGCAGAAGGAAATAACCCCAGGGAAAGTTGTTGGACCCCAGAGGCCTGCAGAGAAGGCCAACAGAGATCACCCTGTGCCTTCCCACATAAGAAAGAACCTCAGTTGCTCTGAAAAACTAACAAAATAAATCCCCTTTTATTAAAAGCCAATCCATCTCTGGTGTGTTGCCTTCTAGCAGCTAGCAAACAAAAACAGAGATGAAGAGGGAAAACAATCTTGGGGGAGCTTCATGGAACAAAACGCCTGGAGAAAAAGCTAGCAGATGTCTGCCTTGTTCACCATGTGCCTTTCCAGTTGAGAAAGAAACCCTGATGTCATCAGCCTTCGTGAACCAAGGTATCTTTCACTGGATGCCTTAGATTGGACATTTTTAGAACCTTGCTTTAATTTGGACATTTTCACAGCTTTAGAACTGTAAACTTGCAATTTATTAAATTCCCCTTTTTAAAAGCCGCTCTGTTCCTGGTATATTGCATTCCAGCTGCTAGCAAACTAGAATAGAGGGTAATGATTTTCCTTGCAGAGTTGGGCTTAGAGAGAGAGAGGCCACATTTGAACAGCAAAAGAGGTTTCCTTGAAGCAACTCTTAGGCCCTCTTATAGGTAGTCTTAGCTTCTACACTACAGAAATAAGTTTTGTAAGGGCAAAATCAAGGGTTAGGCCTATTTTCTTGGGAAACCCCAACAGTTGAGAAATCCCCAGGGTTTCCCAGGTGGGAAAGTTTAATAGTTCCATATTTTTTTTCCCTTCAGACGCTTAAGGGACTCTACCAATATTTTTTATTTATCAGCCCACCATAGTCTGGGATGTATCTGGGTGTTACTTTAAAGTATAGAATTACAAGGCCTTGTTCCGATTCTGGACCCAGGAGTTTGGGTTGTTTAAATGAGCTATCCAGCATGTACAGGTTTGTGTGTGAACGTTAAGTGAGATCCTTAAATTCATGTGTTAACTTGGCTAGATTATGATATCCATTTGTTTGGTCAAACAAGCACTGGCCTCATTGTAACTGTGATAATTACAATTGTAACCTTAAATCATTGTCAGTTGATTGCATCTATGACTGATTACATCTAAAAATAACAAAAGAGATTGCATTCAGGAATGAGAAGGCTCATGCAATCAGTTGAACACCTTAAAAGGGACAACTGATTATTTTAGCAGTCAAAAGAAGAATTTCTATTTCTACTTCAGCCAGCTTCTCCTGGAGAATTCATTAAAACCTTCATCAGAGTTTCCAACTTGTGACCTATGCTACAGAATTGAGAATTAAGCCAATTACTAGAATAAATTCCATAATATTTACATACACACACATAAACATCCTATTGTTTCTGTTTCTCTAGAGAACACTGACTTATATAAATTTGGGTACCTGGAGTGCACTTTGGCTGCAGGAGTTGGCCAGTTCATCATGGGGTACATAGAATTAAAAATATTTTTAAATTAAAAAAATTTTTGTTTCCTGTTCCTGAAACCTGAAGCTCTACTAGTATACAGGTCTTAGTTCTGAAAAGAGGAATACGCCTACCAAGAGGCACAACAATGATTCCATTGAACTGGAAGTTAAGACTGCTCCCCGGCAGTCGGCTTCCATGCCTCTGAATAAACAGGCAAAGAAGAAAAATTATTGTACTGGCTGTGGTGATTGACTGAGACTATCAAGGGGAAATAGGACTGCATTTACACAATGGAGTTAAAGAAAAGTTTTCCTGGAATACAGGAGATCCCTAAGGCATCTCTTAGTACTACCATGCCCTGTGATTAAACTCAATGGAAAACTGCAACAACTCAATCCAGGCAGTAGGTTTATTCATTCAGAAATGTAAGGCATCCAGATTGTTCCTATGCCAGATAATCCCTGAAACCCAGAGATACCAGTCTCTCCAAGAATATCAACAAGTTCCATTCCCCAACCCCATAAGATTAAGACTCCTTTCCAGCATGAAGAAGTTAAAATGGTCATTGCCATGATATCACTGAAGATTGAGGGAATGATCAGGTGAGAAGGAGGAGGTATAACTGAGTAATTAGAATTTGGCAAGTGATTATGACTACTGACTCAGTATGTAGATATTTCATTTTAGTTTCTGGTATAATAGAATAGCTAGAGGGGAATACCTGAGATTGTTGAGCTGTGGTCCATTGTTTTTGATAATGATTGTATAACAGCATAGATTTTGTTTATTCTGTTCATTTTTTATTTATTTCAGTTTATGTTTCAGAAATCTAAAACCTCCAGATTGTTCCTGTGGTAGAGAAGTCCTGAAACCCAGAGGTTCCAATTTCCCTAAGGACATCAACCAGTTGTATCTCTGTACCCTATAATGTCAACACCCTTTCTCAACGTAAATCCCTGAAGATTGAGAGAAGGATCAAATGAGAGGGAGGAGTTGTAACAAAGAAGATAGGATTTAACAAATGCGTATAACTACTGAATCAGTATATTGATTCTTTCTAGTCTCCAGTGTATCAGAGCACCTAGAAGGAAATTCCTGCAATTATGGAACTGTAATTCATACCATGCCTTGAAGTTTGTTTTATTATGACTTGTTCAAATGTACTTTGAAATCTATCATTTTTTTCTGCATACATGGTATATTTCTCAATAAAAAATGTTTTCAGTTAACAGAAGTGCAATATCATTAGTAATCAGGGAAATGCTAGTGTATTACTCAGGATTATTTAGAGAAACAGAACCAATAGGAGGTATCTGTAAATATGAGATTTATAAAAGTGTCTTACACAACTGTGGGAATGCAAGAGTCCAAAATCCATAGGACAGGCCACAAAGCTGGCAAATCCAATGAAGGTCCACAACAAACTCCACAGGAGAGGCTGGTTGGCGGGAAAAAAAAGTGCGAATGCTCTCTTCTCCCTGAAAAATCTTCAGTTGACTGGATTAAATCCAGCTGATTGGGGTGGACCACGGTGACTCAGCAGGCACAGTTCCCGCCTGCCATGCTGGAGACACGGGTTCAATTCCTGATCCCTGCCTATGCAAAAAAAATAATAAATAAAAAAAAAAAATCCAGTTGATTGGATTCTCATGTTGCAGAAGACACAGCCTTAGTTGATCATAGGTATAATCAGCCACAGTTGCAATCAACTGACTGATGATTTAAAAACCCAGCCTTCTGTTTTATTAACCAGCCACAAAGTGTTCTTGCAATAAAAGGTTAGGCCAGTGCTTGCCTGAGCAGCCAACTGGGCATCATCACCTAGCCAAGTTGAACACTGAACCCAACCATCACAGCTAGTTAAAACCACAGTGTGATACAACTACACACTCTCTAGGAGGGATAAGAAAGATGTCTCAGAACACCTAACGTTGGAGAGCACGTGGAGACTCAGATATCTTATGTAAAATGGTATAACAATTCTCATGTAAAATTGTAAAACCACTTTGGAAGAAGGTCTGTCCATTTCTTATAAAACTGAACATTCTACTCCCAAGAGGAATGAAATTATATATTTGCAAAACACTAGTCCTCTCTAGAATACACATACGAGCTTTAATTATAACAACCCAAATGGAAATAGCCTAGGTCTCCACCATAAAGTGAATAGATAAACATATGATGTCGCATTTATTCAAAGTAATATAACTGAGCAATGAAAAAAATGAATTATTATTACATGCAAAAGCATGGATGCATCGCAAATATATTAAGCCCAGCTTAATTATGTAGCAGATAATCTAACTTAACCTATCTGTATAACTCATTTGAACACTTGAAACACAGGAAGCCCAGAATAAAAAAGAGGTCGTTTAATCCAGTATAGAGTAATGTAATGCCTGGATACATCCTACAATATATTAAGCATATAAACAAAACGTATTGGCAAAGTCCCTCGAGGAATGGGAGAAAAAATATGGAAGTATTAAACTTTACCATCAGGAAATCCCTGATACTGTGTCAAACTATAGGGCCACTCAAATCAATAGGCCATGCCCTTGATCTTGAGGCTTACTCTTGTGAAGCTTATACATGTAGTAGAGAGGCTTAGCCTACCTAACGGTATGCCTAAGAGTTACTTCTGGAGGACCTCTGTTGTTGCTCAGATGTGGCCTCAGTCTCTCTAAGTCCAACTCTGCAAGTGAAATCATTGCCCTCCCCCCTACACAGGACATGATATCCAGGGGTGAAAGTCTCCTTGGCAACATGGGGAAAACGACTCTCAGGGATTAATGCAGGCCTGGCACCATGGGATCAACAATTACATCCTGACGAAATAGGGGAAAAGAAGTGTAATTAATAAAGTATCAGTGGCAGAGATTTCAAACAGAGTTGAGAGTCTACTCTGTATGTTGCTCTTATACAAGCTTCAGTTCGACCTTGCTATCTATCATAAACTGCCAGCCACCAACCAGGACCATTCCAGCCAATCCTAAATAACACCTAGGGCAATATATAAGATTCCAGAAGGGTTCCAGGCACTAGAGTAACTTTCTAGAAACCTACAACCTCCAGATAGGTCCTTGGTCCAGATAAGTCCTGAAACCTAGCCCAGCCTCTCCAGAACATCAGATAGTTCCATCTCTCTACCCCATATTAATGACAGACCCTTCCAATATCAAAAATTTAGAATGGCCATAGCCGGAAAAAAAACCCTTTTTGAGAGGGATGGAAAGATCAAAGGTGATGTTGGAGTTATACAGAGAATGTAGGATTTAACAAATGAATATGATGACTGAATCATTAAATTGATATCTCTTTTAGTCTCCAGTATCTTAGAGCAGCTAGAAGTAAAAACCTAAAATGGTGAAATCATAACCCATGCCAAATTCTGAAATATGTTCTACAACTAATTGTGATGCTGTGCTTTGAAATTTATTCCTTTTTTGTATATATGTTATTTTCCACAGAAAAAGAAAGAACAAAAGTCAGTTGTGGTGATAAAAAAATATTTAAGCCTTCTAGCCTCCTATATTCTGGAGCAGCTAGAAGGAGAAATCTGAGAGGATCGTAAGGTAGCCCATGACAAACTCTGTGATCTGTCCTGTAACTACCTGTTGAAGAGTGCTTTGAAAACTATTGCTTTTTTATTTCTTTGCTTTGTATATATACTATAGAATAAAAAAGTTAAAAAAAAACCATGGCAAAATTGTTTTCTAGAACATAAAATCCATGTTGGCAGCTTGCTGGGTTCCTGTTTTTTCAAAACTAAGAATGGAAGACAACAGTGGCTTCATTTAATGTCTATTGCCAAAACAACTATGATAACTGTCACCACAGGGAACTGTTCTAGCACTTGTAATTGGGCACAGACACATGTTGATGTTATGTTGTTTGACGTGGTAATTGCTGTGGTTAGCTCAATTTGGGAAATTGTTAGACTGAGAGCTGATAGTGGTGATTCCCGATAAAAACAGCATTCTCACCAAACTTATTATTTATTCAAACAAAAGTTCTCACATGGTCATTACTGAACCATCATATTTATGCAGAAACATAAAAGCAAGGAAAAACAGTTATTTTCATAAGTAAACACGTCCAACTGTTCAGAAGGAATGACATTTTTAACATTATATGTCAATATGCTAGTCTTTGTGGTACAGCATAAATATGTGTGCCATCATGTATGTGACACCTTAGAGACTCAGCTTGTTTCTTTTCCAATGTCTCCTCTTAGCATAATACCTGTTTGTATTGGCAGTTTTCCTTCAAATCCATTTGGGAATGGGATGAATCTGTTTTGGTTTTTTGGCCAGGAATTGCTTGAAATTTAAAAGTCTTGTGGGAATGTGAGGCTGGGAGCCAAACACACAAACCTTAACAACAAAGGAAGGAACCGTTCACCCACCTTATTTTGAAATAAAAATATGAAAATATCAACTTAAAAAAATGGGCCAAGGATTTGAATGGACATTTCTCCAAAGAAGATACTCAGAATGGCTGATAAGTATAGGAAAACATGCTGAACATTAGCCATTGTAAAACTGGAAATCAAAACTGCAATGAGATACCAGTTCACACCCACTAGGATGACTATTATTAAAAAGACAGAAAATAATAAATGTTGGTAAGGATGTGGAAACATAGGAAACTTCATTCATTGTTGGTGGCAATGGAAAATGGTGAAGCTATTGTGGAAAACAGTTTGGCAGCTCCTCAGAGAGTTACACAGAATTACAATATGGCCCAGCAGCTCCACTCCTAGGGACACATCTGCGGTAGGTTGGGGCTGTATGTATCCCAGGAAATCATGTCCTTAAACGTAATCCATTCCTGTAGGTGTGAGCCCAGTGTAAGCAGGACCTTTCGATGAGTTACTTCAATTCAGGTGGGGCCCACGATGGGTCTTAATCCTATTACTAGTGTCCTTTATAAGCAGAATGAAGTTCAGACAGAGAAAGAGAAAGCCGGAGAGGGAGAGCTAGAGGGTGAAAATCAGTGGAACCCAGAAGAGAAGGAAAAGGCCACCCGTGGCCTGTTTTGGTTTGCTAAAGCTGCTGGAATGCAATATACCAGAAATGGAAAGCCTTTTAAAAAGGGAATTTAATAAATTGCAGGTTTATAGTCCTAAGCCCATAGAAATGTCCAAACTTGGGCATTATTGACAGTTACCAAAAGGTGGAAGCAACCCGAGTGTCCATTAGTAGATGAATGGATAAACAAAATGCGGTATATCTACACAATTGAATATTATTCAGCCATAAAAAGTAGTGAAGTGCCGGTACATGCTACAGTGTGGATGATTATTGAAGACATTATGTTGTGTAAATCAGGCCAGATGCAAAAGGACAAATATTGTGTGAGTTATTTTGTAGGAAATAATTAGAATAAGCATATCATGGAGACCGAAAGCAGAGTAGTGCTTGCCAGGGACAGGGGGAGGAAGAAATGGGGACGTGCTTCTAAATGAGTATGAGTTTTGGTTGGGCATCATGAAAATAGTCTGGAAATAGATTGTGATGTAAATTAAACAGTATTGTCAAAGTACTTAATGTCAAGGAATTTCCCACTTGAAATGGTGAAATGATTACTATGTTGTGCATATTTTACCACAATTAAAAATAAATGAAGTAGGATAATTCTCCAAGATAGACCATGTTTTGGGGCACAGAACAAGCCTCAATAAGTTAAGAAAATTGAAATGATACAATGCACATTCTCTGACCACAACAGAATGAAGCTAGAAATCAATAACAGAGGGAGAAAGAGAAAATTCACAAATATGTGGAAATTAAACAATATACACTTAAACAACAAATGGGTTAAGGAGGAAACCAGAACTAAAATCAGGAAATATCGTGAGTAAAATGAAAATACACCATACGCATACCAAAACTTATGGGATGCAGTGAAGGCAGTACTGAGAGGGAAATTTATCACTCTAAAGCTTATATTTAGAAAGAAGAAAGACTTCAATCAGAGCTGTAACCTCAACACTGGGGTCACGGCACATCTTCTCCATTCCATGTCCTAATGAGTTCACCCAAGTTTTCCTCGAAACTTTACTGTACCTATGGGAACTCCAGCCTTCCTTGCATCTCATATGGACTCTCACAACCTTCTCACTAAATGGCCTCCATTTTCCCTCTGTCTCTCTTCCAAACTTTTCTGTACAATGACACCAAATAATAGACATGAAGTGCAAATTGGATCTTCTTACTCAAGGCCTTAACGGTTCTCTGAGTTAATAGCATCCAACCCAAGATTCTTTGCTCTTGGCTGCTTTTCTTACCTTGACTTTTCCCACAGACGTTATTCCTTCTCTTTTCTGAAATGCCAGATTGTACATTCCTACTCAAGAAGGCCATGTTGTTTCATACTCCTGTTTCCATGTACCTGTTCATCCCTGATCCTCTGAGGCAATTCCCCTTGGATCTTGTTTATCCCATCAGTTCACATGCAATTCAGATGTCAACCACTTTGCCAAAATTCCAAGTGCAGATCTTGGGTCCTCTGAACCATAGCCAGCCCAGTGCTGTCTAATTCGAGAACCTACATCATTCTTCTGCATTCAAGTTCTGATGTCTTCCCATATGCACATTTTTACAAAAGAAGAGCTGACATTTATGTGTAGGAGTTGGAGGCAAAAAGTATGGGAAGGCTTCCCAGAGGAAGATGCAATTGAGCTGGACCAGGAAAATTGGGGGAGCAAGATTTCCAAAATCGGAGATGACAGGAAACTAGAGCCAATGGCATGTGCTAAGGCCTGGAAAAGTAGAGCTGGATGTTATGGGATGAGCATGACATTCACACTTTGTAAAAGAGATAATAGGTACAAAAATGAATTGCTTAGCAAGGGCCTTGACATCTAGGCGGAGTTTCCACTTGAAGACTTGGCCAGAATGGAGCATGTTGCTGTCCATCACTTCAGGCCCACCAATCAGCAGCATGGAAGGCAGGGGGTGGGGCACAGACTGACAGTAAACGCCGTTCAGCACCACGTGACCAGCCATACCGCTTATTGGCTGGGTGGAGTGTGGTGGGGGTGGGAAAGTGCCACACAGGATTGTGGGAATATGGCTGCTCCTCTCTCCTGAAGTCACAAAAATGTAAGTTTACTATAATTTATTTTCTAACACTGATACATTGTTGGCTGTTTGTAGTGTGATTTTTGTAGAATCTGTTATGCGATGTGTAAAAATGTACTTTAACAGACATATCGGAAGGGTTTTTGGGTGTGTGACGTGGACGGTCATTTGGCCGCGTTTGGGGGCACGGTCGTGCTTTAGTACACACAGTGATGGCTCTCTAATGCCATTTTATTAGTTTAAATGTTATTGGTGTCCATTTCTTCGTGTTCTTAGCATTTGCATTTTCAGTTTAAACAGGAGGAAAAGGATGGCGCGGTTGCCTGACCGGCTGTCAGTTCAGGATAGCTCAGTGTCTGTTGGGCGCTATGAACCTGATTTTGCCTTTTCTTTTACTATGTCTTTGGTTGAATCTTGTTCTATATATTTTCCGAGAGTTCTGTTATCAGTGACTGGATTACGTCTGTGATTTTAGACGAGTAAAGAAGGAAATTAACATGGTGAGGGAGGGTACATGGGATTAGGACAGATAATGGCCATTAGCTGCCTTTCAGTGCACTAGTTGTTTCATTTCACAATATGACTGTATGTTTAATATCATTTGTTTGTGGAAATTTCTTAATCTGTCTTCATATGTTGTCTGAAGAAAATATTTCTGGCTGCATTCTACCGGTTCTTCACTGACCACCCTGAATAGTTTTCAGTGATCTTTGACTGCCGTTTTGCATTTTTGTGTAATATACATACATAGTTCATATCATTGTTTTAAAAAATGTGGTGCTTTTCTTGTGTTTTCGTGGAAATGTTTGGTGTTATTTGTAATTTACTAAGAAGGAAGATAGCAGTCTGGTTGGTCAAAAGCCTTTAAGACTTTGAAAGGAATCAACCCTCAGGGAATCTATTTCATGCTTTAATTTCCTATGTGACTGCGTGGGTTTTTTCCCATGGCATTGCACTCGTTTGCATGTATTTAACTTTGATATTGGTCGTATTTCATAAATATTCTTTTAAAATGAAAGTCTTTGGGGAGTATCCATTTGGAAATGAATCGTCTAAGCTGAGCACTTGACATTTTACAAATACAGCGGATGCCTTAGTAGGTCTTACAGCTTTGATTAGACACACCTTGGCATTAAATAGCAAAAAACAACTGTGCATTTATCTTCATTGCCAAAGTTTCTTTTCAGGTTTTTGTATGATTTCAGTTTTCAGAGCGGCAAATTAACGTCTGATGGAGAGGTTTATATTTCATAATATGATGGTTCTCATTGCATATTTTGACATAATTTGTTTCAATTCTAATCTTGTCCCTTTATATTTTCTTCAAAAATAAATGTTTCATGGTACTCTCAATTTACAAATACAGCCGTAGTCCTCTGAATACTTGATGTTTTACGACAGTGAGGTCTTAAAACGTCTGAAATCGGCTGCTATAAAGATAGTTTGGCATTTAATTTTACAAAGAATTGTGTGTTTGGTTTTATTCCCTTTAATGTGGTCCTGGTTCATATCATGAGCTTTGTGATAAAGTTTGGCATATCTCAAATTCACAATGTGTTCTAATTGCCATTATGTTTCTTGACTTACGGAGGTTACTGGCCTCATGCTGCCAGTGGACCTCACCTTTCATTTTATTTTACTATTAATTGCATTTTATTAACATCTAACTTGTAAGTTTGGTGTTTGTGCGTCTTATTTAATAGTTCTATTGAAAATGAAGAACGTTTTATGGAATTTTTCAGGGTAAAAAAACAGGGCCTGCGGCAGGCCACGCTGGCTCAGCAGGCAGAGTTCTCGCCTGCCATGCCGGAGACCCAGGTTCGATTCCTGGTGTCTGCACATGCAAAAAAAAAAACACAAAACAAAAATCCACAGCCTGTTAGACTGGCCCTGGAAACTAACCCGGGCCTTCCGGCATGGGAAGCGAGAACTCCGCCAACGAGCCACCGTTGCCCACCCGGCTCTGATGTTTTACGACAGTAAGAACCCGGAAGTACGGTTCTTGGGCCTTAATCCTCTGAATCCTTGATGTTTTACGACAGTTCAGTCTTAAAACATCTGAAATCAGCTGCTATTAAAGGTAGTTTGGCATTTAATTTTACAACGGAATTGCGTGCTTGGTTTTATTCCGTTTAATGTGGGCCTTGGTTCCTATCATAAGCTTTGTGATAGTTTGGTGTTATCTCAAATTCACAGTGTGTTCTAATTGCCATTATGCTTCTTGATTTACGGCGGTTCCTGGCCTCGTGCTGCCAGCAAGCCTAACCTTTCATTTTATTTTACTATTAAATTGCATTTTATTAACATCTATCTTGTCAGTTTTGTGTTTGTGCGTCGTCGTATTTCATAGTTCTATTGAAAATAACGTTTTAAGGTATTTTTCAGGGTAAAGAAACACGGCCTGGGGCGGGCCACCGTGGCTCAGTAGGCAGAGTTGCTGCCTGCCATGCCGGAGACCCGGGTTCGATTCTCGGTGTCTGCCCATGTAATCAAATAAACAAACAAAAAAGACAGCCTGTTAGACTGGCCCTGGAAACGAACCCGGGTCTTCCGGCATCGGAGGTGAGAACTCCGCCAATGAGCCACTGTTGCCCAACTGGCCCTGTGCTTTTAGGACAGTAAAAACCTGGAAGTACGGTTCCTGGGCCACCACAGAACGACTGTGTGAATTTCATTTCCTGCGGCAGTTGCCAGAATATCACATCATTCAATTGAATTCTGTCCTTAGTTTTTTTTCAAAACTTTCCCTTGAAATTCATGAGGCACTTTCACTTTCCAAACGTGGGAATTAATGGGTCGGATTGAATGCTTCTGTTCTCTGGGTCGAATGGCCCTTGCAGGTCGTGTTGCCTAGTGTTCGAATTCAATTTATAACGGTAATTGTTTATTAAATGCAGCATTAGATCTTTAAGATTTCAACCCGATCCTCCTTCCCAGCTATTCTTCTATGGAAAAACTGATTTTTTGTTGTTTCTGTTTGCAAACAAGTAGAAGAAATAAGAGTGATTCAAGGCCTGGCTGGTTTGACAGCGAAAGTGGCACGAATATGCTCTCCCAACCCCCTCCCATCCTGGAGGAGGCTAGTGTGACCACGAATTCTGACTGTGCCTCAGGGCTTCAAGTGAAAGTATTGGCATGAAGTGGGCAGGGCCCGCCTATTTATAAGCGTGCCTTCATTGTGTAATGCCTAATTGGTATTCAACGGCAGAATTCGAATGAATTTCTTGTTATCTCCCACAGACACCTCATCACCGTAGTCACTGAGAGTAAAGCGTTGCTTGCTTTGGAGTAATATCCAAACTCTTCCCTTTTATGATGGAAACAATTGAGTTTACTTATCAGCCTTTTTTCTGGTTCATTCTTGGTATGGATGTTTTGTCTATTATCTCATGTGGAGATGATTTGATGACTCCTTTATTGGTGGGCCCCTGATTTCTCTAAATGTAATCCGCTTGGATTACATTTAGAAATCAGAAAGACGGTTTGCTGGTGTCTGGGTTTTCTGCTCTATCTACCCTGGGTACAGACAGGAATAGAGATTTCAGAAATTGAGACTCTAGCCTCACAAATCCTGACTTTCCAGGCACAGCCTGGACAACATGTAAGTGTGGAAAGAAGGTACTTTTATTATATGCCTGTTACCTAAGGAATCCTATGTAAATAGTTGCAATTAAAGGTAAATTCCCCAAAGGGGTGGAAGAAATTGGGTAAATTAAAATCCTCGTGGTCAGTGGGGGGCAGGGGTAAGGGGTATGGGATGTATGAGTTTTCTCTTTTCTTTTTCTTTCTTTTTCTGGAGTGATGCAGATGTTCTAAAAGTGATCATGGTGGTGAATACAAAACTATGTGATATTGTGAACCATCGATCATACACCATGTATGGAATGTATGTGTGTAAAGATTTGTCAATAGAAATTTGTTTTTAACGTAAATCCCCCAAATCTACATCCTATTAGCAACTACCAAATCTTTTCCATTGTTTTCTCCTCAAAGACCTATGTTCAATGTCAGATGTTAGCATCATTATTTAAGATATGAATTCTGGGCGGGCAACGGTGGCTCAGTGGCAGAGTTCTTGCCTGCCATGCTGGAGACCCAGGTTCAATTCTTGGTGCCTGCCCATGCAAAAAAAAAGTTATGAATTCTTCACAAAATTGTTCTGAATGATATTAACTTGTTTTTGGTGTAAAGTGTTTGTCAAGTTATTATGTTACTGATGTTTGATAATAATATACCAAAAATGCCCTTGTATAATGTCATAATGTGCATTTCATAGTATAATAGTGTCAGTATTTGATAACATATTAAGAAGACGAAACCCATTGCAGAGGATTTCTACCCATGGTTTTGCATGTGTCAGTTGCCTTATGAGTGAAGAGAAAAAAGCAAGCTTCTTTGAAACTATTCTTCTAGCAAAGAAATGTCATTGCCTCTCTGTAATAATTAATAATTGCCCTATGAAACTCAATTAAAGCACTATGAGCTATGTTTCGTTTTGAAGGGTTGTCTGGCTCTGAAGAGCAGTCATACCTGACCTTGTGGTTTGGTTTGTGCAGTCCCTGTCCCACATTACATTTCACTCTTTTGGCCTACCTCATACAAGTTGCATGACTAAGTAACCTGGGCCAACCAATTATTTTCAGAAGTTCCTCTGGTTATGGGAAAGAGGAAATTTGCCCCAGCAACCCACGTTATGAGTTTCCAAGTGTTGTAATTTTCCTGCAGTGTTTCTAGGCTTTGGACCCACTGACAAGCCTCCTTGCAGGTTTGTACAATCACCATCTTCTCCCTGAGGACCTGTGATGGAAAAAGTCTACTCCTGTCTGTCTCTGGGCCTGTAACATGGAAAGAGTAGAACTGGAACCAACTGTCAAGGCCAGAAAGTCGAGTAAGTGCAATGCTATGCAGTGTGAGGTGACAAATGATGGGGGGAGGGCAGCATCTGTCTCTGTCAGGTAACCATATTTCAAAGAATGTCGCTATCTCTTCATTGAGTGTCTAGAGATAGTAATTACACAGGGTCACTATCCGGCCACTGCTAACTAACTCCGTGGTAGAGACCATGTTTCTACCACTTATTTTTAATTAGATAGTGACATCCTTTGAGTGCATATGTGTGTTCCTCAGTACATTTTGGGTGCCAGTGTTAAAGAAACATTAGTATTCTTGGGATGTTCTGATCTCAGAGAAACCTGATACTCACATTTTAAAATCAAAGTTTTGATCCACCTTTTTTATCCTTTTTGCAAAGCCTTTGCAGTGGCAGACAACAGCAGGAAAGACTGGATGCGATTGTCAAAAAATAATAATAAAATCGGGAGTCCAGGGATTATGGAAGTACGGCTCAGGTGCTTTTGTCTCAGGTATGAGAATGTGGATCTCAAGGTAATTTTAATACCAAGTCTGTCTATGAGAGGGGGGAAGATAGGCTCTGAGGATCAAGTGAGTGGCATGGTTGGTAGTCTGCCAGTCTGTTCTACAGGAGTGAGGAGGACATTTATTTGAGGGGGGGTCATGGAGGTATAGGTCAACAATTAATGTAATATATAAGTCAGTATTCCTCCAAACCTGTACTTGGCCATGCATCGTTGGTATTTTCCCTGGTTTGCTCACTCTCACCTTTGAGCCTCAGTTTCTTCATTTGCAAAATGTAAATCGTACCTTGCTGTAGGCAGGTTGTGAGAATCAAGTGTGGTAATCTTTTTAAAGGACCCAGGATGCACTAGGTACTTAAGCAATGAGTGCACCACTTCATGAATTCACATACAGGAGGAGAGCATTATGGTGCTTGGTTTACCTCCTCTCCTTCCCCATTCCCCTAACCCCCAGCTGTTTTGACCTAGGCATAATTAAGTTAACATGTTTGTTTCCTTTTCCAGGACCAGCAAATTTCCTCAGAGGTTACTCGGGAATCCCTTTGGAAACGACACCACTGTATTCTTCCTGTAAAGCTACAGGTAGCAGAGGAACCCGAACTTTGCTGAGCTCTGTGCTGACATCTGTCGGTGCCAACTATGACACTTTACATCAAGGGTGAAGAGGTTCAGCACCTATCATGACTTGCTAGGTTTTCTCACACTCTGCTCGCTGGAGGGTGCCTGTTAACTGGCTGTGTGACAGGGGTCTCTGTGTTTTCCTCGCCTGTATAGAGTCATTTATTGGGAGGTGATTTAATCATTGCAATTCAGGTGAAAACATTTGGCAATTTGAGAGAGACAGGGTAATATGAAATGTTCTTAGATGGTTTCAAAGAGACTTCTAACCTTCTGTCTCAATAGATACCCCCAGTTCCTCTACTTTTCTATTAGCATGGGTTTTACTGACAAGGCGGCATCACAGAGTATGAAGTTCAATTCTTTTTTACTAGGAACCAGAGAGTCTGTGTAAGCTCTGTGTAGCTTGAAGTGAACGTTTCAAGTCTAGGTTTAATCCTCTAGGTGGTTAAATCACTTTAAAATGCTCTAAGGTGGGGTCCATTGTTATATCCCAACCCAGTGAAAAACTGAGGCCTGAGGTTTTTACAAAAGGCTTTCCTCAGACACACTTAGTAGGACTATGCCAGTGATGTTCCTTCACGAAAGGTGGCCTACTTGTTACTCCAAAACAGCTGTAAAACTTAACTATAACTGAGGCCCATCCTTCTCAAGCCACGCTATCTTGTTGTGCCCTCTATGCGTCCCAATCATTTTAGGCCTCTTCACGTGTCAAAACCAGAAGTGAGTGGTTTGGTTTAATGGAAAATTCCACTGAGTATTGGTATAGGAGAGAGGATTCAAAAATGGTTACTGTTTCATTGGGGTAATTTCAACAGTTGAGGGCCTCGGGGAAAGAAAAGGTGACCCTCTTGAAAATTAAAGGTACGGCCTTGTCCTTGGAACTTTCTGAGGGTTCCTTTCCTATGCCAGACTTGACAGGTAGGCACCACTATCATATAATCAGTGAACGTCTACTCAGATGGGAATGGTAATGTACTGCAAGTTCTTGATAGAACGTATTCCATGTCAAGCTTAGCTATCTTATCACTTTCAAAGTGAGCTGGGGCCTTTGGGAGATACTTACAAAAAATGAAATGCTGTTGCATAAGTATACTTCCAGCAGCCTCCAACAGACTCAGCCTGTCATTAGTAGAATCACAGAGCTGAGATATCTTGCATAATATCAACGAAGTGAGGGCACACTGATACTGGTAATATCAGGAACATGGGATATATTGAGTCCCGAGGAATGAATAGGCAGTGGTCCTTGGTAGGTCTCCTGTGATCTGATACAAATAGGCTGCACATGATGATGTGCACATGACATTACAGTGAGATATTATTTACCACTTGGTGGCCGATCCTGTTTGGGATGGCAGTTTCACTACTAGTCAACCAGTCTCTAAGATCAAATACTGCCGCTGGCTTTGGCTGCCACTTAGCATATTTGCGTTTGGCAAATCAAAGTGTGTGTTTTGCAAACATTTCTGTAAGAATTTCTTGCGCTCTTCTGCTGCTCATTCTCTGCCAGTGGTGGTGGCGGTGGGGACACAAAAGTTGCCTGGGTAGTTCTGGAATCAATAACCTGACATTGATTCCTTTTGCAACCTCATGGCCATCTGCACATGTAACCGGGATCCGGGAACCTATCAGGACAAATGTCCACATAGAATGACTAAGACCTATATCTCAAACCAGAGAGGTCAAAGTCTGCCCCTGATTTGGAGAATCCATATTGGAGTTTGGGAAAGCAAAGTGAGTGATTTGCAAATATGTCTCTCAGAATTTCTGCACTGCTCTGCTGCTCTTCCTCTGCCAGTAGGTGGGAACACCAAAGTGACCTGTTGTAAGTCTGAAATCAATGACTTGAGTTTGATTCCTCATGACCCTCTGCAGATGATACCGGGATGCAGGAAGCTATCACGGCAAGTGTCCACATAGAATGCCTGAGACCTCTTGTATCTCAGAGTGTAAGAATTCCAATTCTTTCCCTGGCCTTGGCTGCTACTTTCCATATTTGTGTTCAGGAAACAAAAGTTAGGGTTTTGCAAACATTGCTCTAAGAATTTCTTGCACTCTTCTGCTGCTCATTCTGTACCAGTGGTGGTGATGGGGGGGAACACAGAATTGACCCGAGTAACTCTCTAATGTAAAACTTGAGTTGGAATCTTTTTTGAATTTGGATTGTCATTTAGAGATGATAGTGGGATCCAGGAACGTATCAGAATATGTGTCCACATAGAATGATTAATAACTCCTTGATCTCAATGCCCAAGAAATCAATATCTTTCCCTGTCTTTGGCTGCCACTTTCCATATTTGTGTTTGGGAAACCAAAGTGAGGGTTTTGCAAACATTTCTCTAAGAATTTCTTGCACTCCTCTGCTGCTCTTCCTCTGTCAGTAGGTGGGAACACCAAAGTGACCTGTTGTAAGTCTGAAATCAGAGACTTGAGTTTGATTCCCCATGACCATCTGCAGATCATACCGGGAGACAGGAACCTATCACGGCAAGTGTCCACATAGAATGCCTCACACCTCTTGTATCTCAGAGTGTAAGAATTCCAATTCTTTCCCTGGCCTTGGCTGCCACTTTCCCTATTTGTGTTCAGGAAACAAAGTGAGGGTTTTGCAAATATTGCTCTTAGAATTTCTTACACTCTTCTGCTTCTCATTCTCTGCCAGTGGTGCTGATGGGGGGGAACACAAATGTGACCTGAGTAACTCTCTAATGTATAACTTGAGTTAGATTCCTTTTGAAGTTTGATTGTCCTCTGCAGATGGTAGTGGGATGCAGGATCCTATGCGAATATGTGTCCACATAGAATGATTAATACCTCCTTGATCTCAAAGCCCAAGAAGTCAATGTCTTTCCCTGTATTTGGCTGGCAATTTGCATATTTGTGTTTGGGAAACCAAAGTGAGGCTTTTGCAAACATTTCTGTCTGAATTCCTTGTACTCTTCTGCTGCTCATTCTCTGCCAGTTTGGGGGGGGGGGTGTGATACGAAAGTTGCCTGGGTCATTCTGTAATCAATAACCTGACTTTGATTCCTTTTGCAACCTCAAGGCCATCTGCACATGTAACCAGGATCCGGGAACCTATCAGAACAAATGTCCACATAGAATGACTAAGACCTCCTATATATCAAATCCAAGAGGTCAGAGTCTGTCCCTGCTTTGGAGATTCCATATTTGAGTTTGGGAAACTAAAGTGAGGGTTTTGAAAACGCTTCTCTAAGAATTTCTTGCACTCCTCTCCTGCTCTTCCTCTGCATCTGTGACCAGGATCCGGGAACCTATCAGAACAAATGTCCACATAGAATGACTCAGACCTCCTATATCTCAAACCCAAGAGGTCAGAGTCTGTCCCTGCTTGGGAGATTCCATATTTGAGTTTGGGAAATCAAAGTGAGGGTTTTGCAAACACTTCTGTAAGAATTTCTTGCAGTCCTCTGCTGCTCTTCCTCTGCCAGTAGGTGGGAACACCAAAGTGACCTGTTGTACGTCTGAAATCAATGACCTGAGTTTGATTCCTAATGACCATCTGCAGATGATACCGGAATGCAGGAACCTATCACGGCAAGTGTCCACATAGAATTCCTGACACCTCTTGTATCTCAGAGTGTAAGAATTCCAATTCTTTCCCTGGCCTTGGCTGCTACTTTCCCTATTTGAGTTCAGGAAACAAAGTGAGGGTTTTGCAAATATTGCTCTAAGAATTTCTTGCACTCTTCTGCTGCTCATTGTCTGCCAGTTTGGGGGTTGGGGGTGGGATACGAAAGCTGCCTGGGTAATTCTGTAATCAATAACCTGACTTTGATTCCTTTTGCAACCTCAAGGACATCTGCACGTGTAACCAGGATCCGGGAACCTATCAGAACAAATGTCCACATAGAATGACTAAGACTTCCTATATCTCAAACCCAAGAGGTCAGAGTCTGTCGCTGCTTGGGAGATACCATATTTGAGTTTGGGAAATCAAAGTGAGGGTTTTGCAAAAACTTCTGTAAGAATTTCTTGCACTCCTCTGCTGCTCTTCCTCTGCCAGTAGGTGGGAACACCAAAGTGACCTGTTGTAAGTCTGAAATCAATGACTTGAGTTTGATTCCTCATGGCCATCTGCAGATGATACCGAGATGCAGGAAGCTATCACGACAAGTGTCCAATAGAATGCCTGAGACCTCTTGTATCTCAGAGTGTTAGAATTCCAATTCTTTCCCTGGCCTTGGCTGCTACTTTCCATATTTGTGTTCAGGAAACCAAAGTGAGGGTTTTGCAAACATTGCTCTAAGAATTTCTTGCACTCTTCTGCTGCTCATTCTGTGCCAGTGGTGGTGATGGGGGGGAACACAGAATTGACCCGAGTAACTCTCTAATGTAAAACTTGAGTTGGAATCTTTTTTGAATTTGGATTGTCATTTAGAGATGATAGTGGGATCCAGGAACGTATCAGAATATGTGTCCACATAGAATGATTAGTAACTCCTTGATCTCAATGCCCAAGAAATCAATATCTTTCCCTGTCTTTGGCTGCCACTTTCCATATTTGTGTTTGGGAAACCAAAGTGAGGGTTTTGCAAACATTTCTCTAAGAATTTCTTGCACTCCTCTGCTGCTCTTCCTCTGTCAGTAGGTGGGAACACCAAAGTGACCTGTTGTAAGTCTGAAATCAGAGACTTGAGTTTGATTCCCCATGACCATCTGCAGATCATACCGGGAGACAGGAACCTATCACGGCAAGTGTCCACATAGAATGCCTCACACCTCTTGTATCTCAGAGTGTAAGAATTCCAATTCTTTCCCTGGCCTTGGCTGCCACTTCCCTATTTGTGTTCAGGAAACAAAGTGAGGGTTTTGCAAATATTGCTCTTAGAATTTCTTACACTCTTCTGCTTCTCATTCTCTGCCAGTGGTGCTGATGGGGGGGAACACAAATGTGACCTGAGTAACTCTCTAATGTATAACTTGAGTTAGATTCCTTTTGAAGTTTGATTGTCCTCTGCAGATGGTAGTGGGATGCAGGATCCTATGCGAATATGTGTCCACATAGAATGATTAATACCTCCTTGATCTCAAAGCCCAAGAAGTCAATGTCTTTCCCTGTATTTGGCTGGCAATTTGCATATTTGTGTTTGGGAAACCAAAGTGAGGCTTTTGCAAACATTTCTGTCTGAATTCCTTGTACTCTTCTGCTGCTCATTCTCTGCCAGTTTGGGTGGGGGTGTGATACGAAAGTTGCCTGGGTCATTCTGTAATCAATAACCTGACTTTGATTCCTTTTGCAACCTCAAGGCCATCTGCACATGTAACCAGGATCCGGGAACCTATCAGAACAAATGTCCACATAGAATGACTAAGACCTCCTATATATCAAACCCAAGAGGTCAGAGTCTGTCGCTGCTTGGGAGATAGCATATTTTAGTTTGGGAAATCAAAGTGAGGGTTTTGCAAAAACTTCTGTAAGAATTTCTTGCACTCCTCTGCTGCTCTTCCTCTGCCAGTAGGTGGGAACACCAAAGTGACCTGTTGTAAGTCTGAAATCAATGACTTGAGTTTGATTCCTCATGGCCATCTGCAGATGATACCGGGATGCAGGAAGCTATCACGCCAAGTGTCCAATAGAATGCCTGAGACCTCTTGTATCTCAGAGTGTTAGAATTCCAATTCTTTCCCTGGCCTTGGCTGCTACTTTCCATATTTGTGTTCAGGAAACCAAAGTGAGGGTTTTGCAAACATTGCTCTAAGAATTTCTTGCACTCTTCTGCTGCTCATTCTGTACCAGTGGTGGTGATGGGGGGGAACACAGAATTGACCCGAGTAACTCTCTAATGTAAAACTTGAGTTGGAATCTTTTTTGAATTTGCATTGTCATTTAGAGATGATAGTGGGATCCAGGAACGTATCAGAATATGTGTCCACATAGAATGATTAATAACTCCTTGAGCTCAATGCCCAAGAAATCAATAACTTTCCCTGTCTTTGGCTGCCACTTTCCATATATGTATTTGGGAAACCAAAGTGAGGCTTGTGCAAACATTTTTGTCCGAATTTCTTGCACTCTTCTGCTGCTCATTCTCTGCCAGTGGTGGTGATGGGGGGAAACACAAAAGTGATCTGAGTAACTCTCTAATGTATAACTTGAGTTGGATTCTTTTTAGAACTTGGATTGTCATCTAGAGATGGTAGTGGGATCCAGGAACCTATCAGAATATGTGTCCACATAGAATGATTAATACCTCCTTGATCTCAAAGCCCAAGAAGTCAATGTCTGTCCCTGTCTTTGGCTGCCACTTTCCATATTTGTGTTTGGAAACCAAAGTGAGGGTTTTGCAGACACTTCTCTAAGAATTTCTTGCACTCCTCTGCTGCTCTTCCTCTGTCAGTAGGTGGGAACACCAAAGAGACTGGTTGTAAGTCTGAAATCAATGACTTGAGTTTGATTCCTCATGACCATCTGCAGATGATACCGGGATGCAGGTAGCTATCACGCCAAGTGCCCACATAGAATGCCTGAGACCTCTTGTATCTCAGAGTGTAAGATTCCAATTCTTTCCCTGGCCTTGGCTGCTTCTTTCCATATTTGTGTTCAGGAAACCAAAGTGAGGGTTTTGCAAACATTGCTCTAAGAATTTATTGCACGCTTCTGCTGCTCATTCTCTGCCAGTGGTGGTGATGGGGGGGAACACAAAAGTGACCTGAGAAACTCTCTAATGTATAACTTGAGTTGAATTCTATTTTGAACTTCGATTGTCATTTAGAGATGATAGTGCGATCCAGGAACCTATCAGAATATGTGTCCACATAGAATGATTATTACCTCCTTGATCTCAAAACCCAAGAATTCAATGTCTGTCCCTGTCTTTGACTGCCACTTTCCATATTTGTGTTTGGGAAACCAAAGTGAGGCTTGTGCAAATATTTCTGTCCGAATTTCTTGCACCCTTCTGCTGCTCATTCTCTGCCAGTGTGGGTGGTGGGGTGGGATACGAAAGTTGCCTGGGTAATTTTGTAATCAATAACCTGACTTTGATTTCTTTTGCAACCTCAAAGCCATCTGCACATGTAACCAGGATCCGGGAACTTATGAGAACAAATGTCCACATAGAATGACTAAGATTTCCAATATCTCAAACGCAAGAAATCAGAGTCTATCCCTGCTTTGGAGATTCCATATTTGAGTTTGGGAAATCAAAGTGAGGGATTTGCAAACACTTCTCTAAGAATTTCTTGCACTCCTCTGCTGTTCTTCCTCTGCCAGTAGGTGTGAACACCAAAATGACCTGTTTTAAGTCTGAAATCAGTGACTTGAGTTTGATTCCTCATGGCCATCTGCAAATGATACCGAGATGCAGGAAGCTATCACGACAAGTGTCCACATAGAATGCCTGAGACCTCTTGTATCTCAGAGTGTAAGAATTCCAATTCTTTCCCTGACCTTGGCTGCGACTTTCCATATTTGTGTTCAGGAAACCAAATCGTGGGTATTGCAAACATTGTTCTAAGAATTTCTTGCACTCTTCTGCTGCTCATTCTCTGCCAGTGGTGGTGATGGGGGGGAACACAAAAGTGTCCTGGGTAACTCTGTAATGTATAACTTGAGTTGAATTCTTTTTTGAACTTGGATTGTCATCTGGAGATGGTAGTGGGATCCAGGAACGTATCAGAATATGTGTCCACATAGAATGATTAATACCTCCTTGATCTCAAAGCCCAAGAAGTCAATGTCTGTCCCTGTCTTTCTCTGTCAGTTTCCATATTTGTGTTTGGGAAACCAAAGTGAGGGTTTTGCAAACATTTCTCTAAGAATTTCTTGCACTCCTCTGCTGCTCTTCCTCTGTCAGTAGGTGGGAACACCAAAGTGACCTGTTGTAAGTCTGAAATCAATGACTTGAGTTTGATTCCCCATGACCATCTGCAGATCATACCGGGAGACAGGAACCTATCACGGCAAGTGTCCACATAGAATGCCTCACACCTCTTGTATCTCAGAGTGTAAGAATTCCAATTCTTTCCCTGGCCTTGGCTGCCACTTTTCCTATTTGTGTTCAGGAAACAAAGTGAGGGTTTTGCAAATATTGCTCTAAGAATATCTTTCACTCTTCTGCTTCTCATTCTCTGCCTGTGGTGTTGATGGGGGGGAACACAAATGTGACCTGATTAACTCTCTAATGTATAACTTGAGTTAGATTCCTTTTGAAGTTTGATTGTCCTCTTCAGATGGTTGTGGGATCCCGGAACCTATGCGAATATGTGTCCACATAAAATGATTAATACCTCCTTGATCTCAAAGCCCAAGAAGTCAATGTCTGTCCCTGTCTTTGGCTGCCACTTTGCATATTTGTGTTTGGGAAACCAAAGTGAGGCTTTTGCAAACATTTCTGTCTGAATTTCTTGTACTCTTCTGCTGCTCATTCTCTGCCAGTTTGAGGGGGGGGGTACGAAATTTGCCTCTGTAATTCTGTAATCAATAACCTGGCTTTGATTCCTTTTGTAACCTCAAGGCCATCTACACATGTAACCGGCATCCGGGAACCTATCCAAACAAATGTGCACATCGAATGACTAAGACCTCCTATATCTCAAACGCAAGAGGTCAGAGTCTGTCCCTGCTTTGGACATTACATATTTGAGTTTGGGAAACTAAAGTGAGGGTTTTGCAAACACTTCTCTAAGAATTTCTTGCACTGCTCTCTTGCTGTTCCTCTGCACGTGTAACCAGGATCCGGGAACCTATCAGAACAAATGTCCACATAGAATGACTCAGACCTCCTATATCTCAAACCCAAGAGGTCAGAGTCTGTCCCTGCTTGGGAGATTCCATATTTGAATTTGGGAAATCAAAGTGAGGGTTTTGCAAACACTTCTGTAAGAATTTCTTGCACTCCTCTGCTGCTCTTCCTCTGCCAGTAGGTGGGAACCCCAAAGTGACCTGTTGTACGTCTGAAATCAGTGATTTAAGTTTGATTCCTCCTGACCATGTCCAGATGATACCGGAATCCGGGAACCTATCAGGGCAAGTGACCACATAGTATGCCTAACAGCTTCTATATCTCAAAGCCAAGAAATCAAATTTTTTTCCTAGCTTTGGCTGCTACTTTCCATATATGTGTTCCGGAATCTAAAGTGAGTGTTTTGCAAACAATTCTGTAAGAATTTCTAGCACTCTTCTGAGGCTCATTCTCCACCACTATATTTGCGGTCAGAACACAAACGTGATCTGAGTAACTGTCTAATCAATAACTTGAGTTGATTACCTTTGAATGCTCATGGCCATCTGCAGATGATACCGTGATCTAGGAACCTATCAGTACAATTGTCCACATAGAATGCCTAACACCTCCTATTCCTCAGTACCCAATAGGGCAAGTGATGTCTCGCTTTGGCTGCCGCTTTGTATATTTGTATTTTGGAAAGCAGATCCTGAATCCCATGGTCATCTGCAGATGATAGTGGAGATTCCAGAATCATTCCCAGTAAGTCTCTCCATACAATTCCTCACACTTCCCTTTCCTCACTTCTCAAGAGGGCAAATATTGTTTTTCTTCAGCTGTTACTTTCACTATTTTTCTGCTGCAAACGTTTGGGTGTTAGACAGACAGCCACAATTACATTATGTCAAGCCCAATAGTACATTATCCTCTTGTGGCCTCTGTCCATTGAAGTCTAATTGGTTCTCTTTAATGTGTGCTAAACAGAAGGAAATATTGGATAATCCCACTGAGCATTGCCATGAAAAAATGGTGTAAAGATTCAGATGTCCAAGATGATGACTAATTGATGGTAATTTCATGAACCAGTCCCCTCTGAATGTACGGTGTGTCCTGGTCCTTGGGTCTTTCTGAGGATTTCTTTC
This sequence comes from Tamandua tetradactyla, assembly GCF_023851605.1. Taxonomy (NCBI): domain Eukaryota; kingdom Metazoa; phylum Chordata; class Mammalia; order Pilosa; family Myrmecophagidae; genus Tamandua; species Tamandua tetradactyla. Next base: position 26,168,063 of record NC_135353.1, on the reverse strand, counting down.
CCGTGCCAGCCTTGTCATTGATGCATCTCTGGCATATATTCAATGAATGTCTACTGACGTGGGAATGGTAATGTGCTGCAAGTTCTTGATGCGATGTAGTCCTCATCAAACTCAGCCACCCTGTTACTCTTACAGTGAGCTGGGGTCATCTGGAGATATTTTTGAAAATGAACAGCTGTTTGTTGTAGATTGTTCCCACCTACCCTGTTCCCCCAGACATAGCATTCCCTTACTGTATACTTGTATAGCGCAGATGTTTTCTTTAAGGTCTCACAGGAAAGCTTCCTGCCATTGGCAATATCTGAGGCATGGGAATTTCATGTCCCAGGGAAGAAACTGGAGATGGCCTATTGTCAGATGCGCATGCTCTGACACTGATCAGCTGTACAGTACAGTTTCTACATTGCAGAACAGTGGGATATTAGTAACCATAAGAAATCCTGATCCAGTCTATGGGAATGCCATTTGAGTTTTTAAGTGTTTTCCTAATAGCTTCCTGCACTCTTCTGCTGAGCATACTCTGCGTGTTTGTGGAGAAAAAAAACGTTCCGTGGAAACTGTCATTAAGCAGGAACTGATGCTGGTGACTTCTGAGCTCAGTAGTCATCTGCATATAAGACTGCTTATTCAGGGACCTCTCTAAAGGTGTTCAGTGTATGTTCAAATTGTGCCCACTACTCTAGAGTTGGGTTTACGTTCTTGCTTGCTCCAAATCACAATATACACATTAGGGACTGCCACCAGGCAGGACACCCAGCATTGCAGGTGTGGGTTGACATTTTGAGCTTCCCTTGCCCCTTCCTATTCATAGTGAGTCTCACTGTACTGCTCTTTATCATTTGGAAAAAGAACAGTGGTGGGAGGATGCCTAGTCGGCTTTAATGATTTTCTTAGTCTACCCCTTTAATTATAAAAGCCTGTCCTATACAATACTGGAAAGGCCTGATAAAGAATCCACTAGCATTTCAGCTGGGAGACTACAGGTTTTCCAATCAGGGTGCTCAACTACAGGCTGTAGAACGCGGTTTAGCAACCAGATAGCTAAGCTTCTTCTCCATAGTCCTGAACAGAGGAATCTGGGAACTTGGGCTAAGAAGTGATCATAGTACTTCCCATGATTACAGGGAGCACCACACCGTGACACCTCCACTTTTCTTTGTATGTGTAAGGATTTTGGAACCCAAGGGTAAAAAATATCTTCATGAGGGGAAATGCGTAATGCTAATTACGGCTTCTATATAATTGGTTTGCCTTGATTTCTCAATTTGTATTTCTTTTAGAGGTTTTAAAATGTAACCTTTAGTTCATATGTTACTAAATGTCAGAGAATCACATTAGTTCTACAAAAGCCATGAATGTCACCTGCCCTACTTTGACTCCAGGGGTGGCCCGGGAGGTTAGCTATTCAAAGATATGACTGGATTTCCCTGTGGCTGCTGTGATTTTGTATTTGACTTTGGCTGGTGCTTTGGGGTTTTTTTCCTAGGTCTACAATATCTGCATTTGTGCTAACACAGGGACCTTGAAATGATGCTTATGGGGAGATGACAAAATGTGTATGTACTGTGTTTGTATACAATACGGTGGAAGACAGTAGTCACGGGATATTGGTACCTTTTGTCTGAGATCTGCACGCTGCATAGACACCCTTGTTTGCCCTGTGCCTGAGTTCCCAGCCCATAGATTCTTACTGTAATACTTGTCACCTTACCCTATGATTACTGTAATGTGAGGCAAATATGTTGTTTGTCCTATTAATTTTGGAGTTGAAACTAGACTCCAAGACTGAGGGATTCTCTGCTAAGTGTCACGAATGCCATTGCTTTTAAGAGAACCTTACTTAGTAGACTATTTCTTGAGTTCTTCCAGGCTACCTTCATTTCTGTACTATGTGGTATACGTCTTAGAATGTGTAAAATCCATATGTTCTTCCAATAAAACTGATTTGTTGGAGAAGTTCCTAATTGTACATTTGTATTATTTCCACTGAATACAAGCAAGATCAAAGAAGCTTGTGGCTCTGTCACGTTCATCATCAAGTGTACCAGGGCAGAGTATGGGGTATTGAGGACAGGGGCTTGGTGGTAGAGGTGTGGGAAGAAACTTAGTGGGGAATCTAATGCATCCCTATGAGAAGGGGTCCTTTTGGCTACCACTACGTGAAGGCCACAAACACCTATTTGGTGGTAATGGGGTTGTGGCAAATCTCCTGATCCTGCCAAGTGTAAGGCAGGGTAGGTTGACCAGCATGGTTCTGCAGAAGATCAGTTCAGAAATCATTTGGACCTGAACTGGAAGCGGTGGGCACTCAGTTAATTCTTGGTCAAAACCTGCATTAGCGTCTTGGTCCCTTGATCTGAAGAATTTTCATTTCTCCACTCAATCTGGATTTCAGGAAGAAAATCCTCCTTTGATTAAGGAACAGAAAGAAAAGAGTTTGAAGTTCTGGGCAGATACCTTTTGCGTTGTCTGTTCCTTAATAATACCAAATACATCAAACTATTATTTACAATTCTTAATTTACTATAATTACAATTCCTAGCGCAACTGAGTCTTATTTAAACATTTTATCAATTAACATCTTAAATTGGTAAATGTCCAGAAGCCCAGCTCCAGAGAATTTTGAGATAAGTTTTCAGCTGCCTATGGAATTTTTTACATTGTAGTTATTAAACCCTTGCCCTAGGAAAAAAGAGAGCAAGACTGTGGCAGTTTGCCCTGCCTGTAGATAGGCCATCCTGGGTGGTTACTCCCAGGTCTCTCCCTGGGAATTCTAAAGAATTTGGGCTGCGAGTGTCAGTATCTCTGTCCTTGACATTCAGTCTAGAGGGGTTTAAGCTGGAAGGGTTTACCTACTGCCTAAGGTATTCCTCAGCTTGCCAAGATCAAAAATCACTTCTCCTGTTCTCCCATAAGAGCTGGAACTTAATTTCTGAACTTTCATTAGATCTGTTGTGTTAAATAATGAGTCTACCATTAGGAGACCCCTACCCATGCCCCCCTCCCAAGGAGAGAGCGACCTCCATAGTATGTGTCCCTCTCCCAAGACATTCTCTGGAATGCTGCTTTGGGAGGTGAGTTTGTAAGGGACTGAGGGTGAGGTGAGCTGGTGGCCAGTGACATTAAGAGTATTACTGCTTAGCCTTGCTTCTTGAAGGAGGCTGTACGACTCTATGGCTTTTGCAGCATGACCGTGTGATTGTGAAAACCTTGTGTCTGACGCTCCTTTTATCCAGCTAATGGATAGATGAGTAAAAAATAAGGATAAAAATGAATAAATAATAGCGGGAGATAAAGGGTAAAAATTGGGTAGATTGAAACATTGTGGGTCAACGAGAGAAAGGGGTTGGGGATGTATGAGTTCTTCTTTCTTCTTTTTATTTCTTTTTTTTTGGAGTGATACAAATGTTCTAAAAATGGTCATGGTGAAGAATACACAACTATGTGATGATTTTGTGAGCCACAGATTGTATAATATGGTTGGACTGTGTGTGTGTGTATATTTCTCAAGAAAAATATTTTTAATAAACATGCTCAGAGAAAGACTCAAATAAGAAGAGAAATAAGTTCAAGAGTATAAAATGCTGCTTGAGCTGTAGAAAGTAAAATTTTCTGAAAAGGTCATGGGAGGGAAAGGGAAGAAGAGAGGGAAGCAAGAGAGAACGAGAGTGAAGAAAGAGGGAGAACAAGAGAAAGCATAACTGTAACAACAAGAATTAAATTTTAGAAATTCTCAAGATGGTACAGTACGGGAGGAAGGAAATGGCAAAACTAAAGGATGTAAGAGTACTTTTCTTATTAAGGGGAATAAAAAAAAAAAGAGTATCACTGCTAGCCTGACTGCGTCCAGCACCAGCAAAGCCACCGTTGACCACAGATGGACTTCTCAAGCTTGAGATGTTAGCTCAGTAATGAATATTTTTTCATATGACGCTTGCAGTGCCCGGTTCCATCGCCCACCCTGCCCCAAGCTGATGGGAACGTTAGCCATGTATATAATGTCATCCCTCAGCCCAACTGCAGGAATGTGTGAGTTAAGGTGTCTAGGTTCCTGAAATCCAAGGTCACACTGAGACAAGGATCGCTGCTACTGGACGGTCTCTGAGCTGTCATCCTCTGCAGAGCGGGGATCCTCTGGGGATGGTTCACCTCTTTAAGAGGTTCTTTAAGAGGTAGTGTGAGAGATAGCCAGCCTGGATGGCAGGGAAAGAGGCCTGGGAAATGAGACATTAGAGGAAAGGCAAGGAGTGCTAAACAACTTCAAGAGAGAGGTAGGGCCTACAGGGCAGGAGCAGAAAGAAAACTTGGTGAGAATGGAGTATTTCTCACATTGAATTTCAACTCAGGATTGGCAAGTATCAATACTTAGAAAGACGGGCATGTAATCAGATAGACAAGTTATGTACTTTCTGTGAGAGAACGGAACTGTGAGACTGGTATAAGTCTTAAGATGTGTAAGTAATTTCAAATACATAGTAATGATTGCTTCCATTTATTGAATCAATTTATTGGCCCATTCCTTTTATGGGCCAGGACCTATGCTGTTTCCTCATAATCATCGCCCTCGGTATAAATTTGAAGACTGAAGGGAAAGTCCCTTGGGCCCTGGACACCCTGGTACTGAGAAGTAGCCGCCATGAGGTGCATGCATGTGTACTACAAGTGTACATAAGGCATGGGCTGTGTGCAGATACACACTTCCCTCATTCCAGAGAAGGGTGAGGGTCTCTGATCTTCCCCCACAGCACAGATCACTCTGCCCTCTTCAGGGGGCCCCTACCCCCTTCTCCCTTGTCCATAAAAGTGGCACCACCTTGGGTAGGAGCTAGTGGAAGGAGAAGTAGGGAGGGTTAGGGGGCCTGCCCCTTGTGGCTCCTTTCTTTTTGTTCTGGTTCTGGTCAACGCGTAATGAAGGCTAAGGCCTGAAATGCATCAGGCTTCCTTTGCCAGGACCTTCGAAGTGACTGAGGACCTTTTTAGGACATCCGGGATTGGTCCTCCAGGCACTGGATGAGGGGACTTTGTCAGGCCCCAAGGTAGAGCAGACTCGGTTCAGAAGAGGGCTGGGAGTGTCCAGGCTTTCCCTAGGGCAGGAGCCGTGGACATGGCTGACCCCGTGCAGCAAGTCCTCAGCTGCTTACTCTCAGTCTTCCTCTGCTCCTCCCTCCCTCACCTCCTCCATCCCCCTCTGTATTGTTGCAGACCACTGTCCTGACACAATCTGCTGTGAAGGAGCTACTATTATTTCTGGTGAACTATCACCCTTGGTTGAGTTGACCACTCATTCTTATCACTTTTATAGTGAGCTGGGGTCATCTGAAGAGATGAATGGAAATGAACTGACATGCTATTCCCAGTTGCCTACTCCAGAAAAAATAACACACACTCACACACACACACACACAGATACCTTTTTATTGCACACTCACGGGGCACATCTGCCTTGTATTAAGGTCACAGAGTAAACTGGAACTGAGGGCATCGAGGCAAGGTGATGTCCAAGTGTTTGACTCTTGTGCTTTTTACTAATGTAATGAACAGGGTGATTTCCACATTGTAGTGTAATGAGATATTGGTCCTCATCAGGCATCCTGATTCAGTGTCTGGGAAGGCAGTTCTCAATCTGGGTCTCTTCTCTGTCCATTCTCTCTCTCAGGAATCTTATCTATTGACCCTATTCTCAACAATGCTCTTGGTTTTCATGGGGATCGATTTTGCAGGAACTTTCTTGGCTGCATAAGTGCAGATTCCATAGATGCTTCTTCATGTCATCATACTCATCATCATTCTTAGCCTCGTTGTCTTTCTCATCTTTGTCTTCCTCAGCATTCTTGTCCTCTGAGTATGGGTGGTTGCTGCTGCTTTAATCACCACTGCCTCCTATTCATCCTTATTATCATCGTCTTCCTCACCCCTGTCCTCCTCCTTGGCGTTGTCATTCTTTACTCTTAACTGGGCTGGTGGCTCCCTATTTGCCAGGGATTGCTACAGCTACATTTTCCAGTGTGGCTCCCTTCTTGCCAGCTCTTGTGGCTACTCTGGCTGGTATGATTGTCTTCTTGACCCACATGACTGGGGTGATAGCTGCTTTCTCAGCAAGTGTGGTAACAGCAATCTTTTTGCTGGGGAAACCACCACCTTTTCCGGAATTGTGCCTTCTTGCTTTTTTTCCTGAATGATGCTAACCTCTTCGTCACTGCTCTCTTCTTCCTCTTCTCACACTTCCTCCTATTCATTTTCTTCTACTTCCTTTGAGAGAGGCAACTTTTTCTTAGGTTCATCTTGAGTTTTACCAACGTTCACGAGACTCACTATGATGGTGGCCTGTGAATGCGGAGCACATGGCAGGAGACTGGCACAGATGAGCCCAGAGGAACTTAAGGGACATTGATGGTTACTGAAGATTTTGGAACATGCATGCCTGGCTACCAGCTCGAGCTTGAGACTGAGGCAAAAGAATGGGGATGCTTTTTAAAACAGCTTTAATAGGAATGATATACTTCTCATGATAAAATGTGAAATATGTTTCTATGTATTAAATTATACTTCTGTATAATTGTCTGTAATAAAAATGTTAGCATTTCCATTGGATGTTTTCAGGTCATGACTGTTCTTGGATCTTTGTGGCCACTTTGTGTTTTGCCGACATCTTAGTATTTATGTCTATAGCTCTATTCATTGATTTATTGCATTTTAAAGATTTTGACCAATGCACTGTTTTGTCCTCCCTTTGCAATTTCAATGTGTGTTTGTTATGTTTCAATGATGGCCCTAATATTTATATATATATAAATATTTTCTGGGTGTCCTTACTTTCTTTCTCCTTCTTTGAATGCTTTCTGGTTGAATTCTCTGTAGATTCATCTGGGTGCCATATTCGAAATGCCCCTTTTTAGAATCCAATTTCAATATTTTATATGTGGCAGGATGTCTTGAGCTAATTCTAATTTCTTTTGTACTTTGATATTGTTTTTAATTAATAATATTTAAAGATAAATTTTATTTTAAATTCTGATTCTTCAACGTAGCTTAGAGTATAAATTAAAAACTCAATTTTAATCCTATTTAAATTAATTGGTACTTAATAGAAAATTGGATTAAATGTAGCTTCTAAATTCAGTTTATTCATCTGTAATTTTAATTTATAATCACAGGAAATCAAACGTCAGCCTAATATAGCACCTGAGGAATTTGAAAAAGAAAATTCGAAATGATTACTGTTAGAAAAAACTGGATTCTAACAAGGGGCATTTCGAATATGGCACCCAGATGAGTCTACAGATATATATATATATATTAGTGCCAAAAATTGAAACATAATCCAAAAGTGGGAGGGGAGAGAGAGAGAGAGAGATGACATATAAAATTCATAGGAAAAAATGGTGGCCAGAGTATTACCTTTACAGTAATGACGTTAAATGTTATGGGATTAAACTCTTCAATCAAAAGATATAGAATGGCATAATGGATTAAAAAAAACAGGATGAAACAAGACACAACAAAATAGGATCCATCTATACACTTTCTACAAGAGACTCACTTTAGACCCAAGGGCAGAAATAGCTTGAAAGTGAAAGGCCAGAAAAGGATATTTCATGCAAACAACAACCAGAAAATAGTGGAGTAGCTACAGTAATATCAGACAAATTAGATTTCAAATGTGAAACAATTAAAAGAGACAAAGAAGGACACTATGCATTAATAAAAAGGACTGTTCATCACGAAAAATAACAAACAGAAATATTTATGCACCAAGCCAGAGTGCCCCAAAATACATGAGACATATACAGACAACACTGAAGTGAGAAGTATACGTCTCTACCATAATAGTTGGAGACTTCAATACACCACTCTCATCAGACAGAGTTTCAATAAGGAAACAGAAATCTTGAATAATATGATAAATAAATTAGACTTAACAGACATTTACAGGACATTGCACCCCACAACATCAGAATGCACATTTTTCTCAAGTGCTCATGGATCACTCTATAGTAAAGATGCATGTTGGGTCACAAAGCAGGTCTCAATAAATTTTAAAATATTGAAGTCATGCAAAACACTTTCTCAGACCATAATGGAATGCAGGTGGAGGAGGGCTGGAAAATTCACAAAAACATTTAGGTTAAAAAACACACTCTTAAACAACCAGTGGGTCAGGGAAGTAATTACAAGAGAAATCAGTAAATATCTCGAGGCAAATGAAAATAAGAACATAACATAACAAAACTTATGGGGTGCAGCAAAAGCAGTGCTGAGAGGGAAATTTATTCCTTAAATGCCTATATTAAAAAAGAAGAAAGAGTCAAAGTGGGTAAATTAACAGATCACCTGGAGGCAGTAGGAAAAGAACATCAAACCTCAAAGCAAACAGAAGGAGAGAAATAACAGAGTAGAGCAGATATAAATGAAATTGAGAACATGAAAACAATAGAATCAACAAAACCAGAAGTTGGTCTTTGAAAAAATCAATAAAACAGAGACCCTTAGGTAGGCCGACAAAGGAAAAAGAGAAAGGATGGAAACAAATAAAATCAGAAATGAATGGGGGGACATAACTACTGACCCCACAGAAATAAATGAGAAAATGAGAAGTTACTAAGAGCAACTATATTCTACAAACCACACAACAAATCCAAAATGGACAACTTCCTAGAAAAGCAGGAACTAACATTGGCTTGAGAAGAAATAGAAGACCTCAACAAACCAATCAAAAGTAAAGAGATCGTGGGCAGTGCAATGGTGGCTCAGTGGCAGAATTCTCGCCTGCCATGCCAGAGACCTGGGTTTCATTCCCAGAGCCTGCCCATGCAAAAAAAAAAAAAGAAGACAGAGATTGAATCAGTCGTCAGAAAACTCAAAAAAGAAATCCAGAACAAGGCGGTTTCACATGTGAATTCTACCAAGTATTCAAGAAAGAATTAGTGCCAATCCTGCTCAAACGCTTCAGAAAAGTTTAAGAGGAGGGAAAAGTACCTAAATGATTCTGTGACGCTAAGATCACCCTAATACAAAGCCAGACAAAGGTACAAGAAAAAGAAATTGCAGACCAATCACTTTAATGAACAAAGAGGCAAAAATCCTCAAGAAAATGCTTGCAAACAGAATCCAGCAGCACATTAAAATAAGTATACACCATAACAAGTGGGTTTTATTCCAGGTATGCAAGGTTGGTTCAACATAAGAAAATCAATTGATATAATAGACCACATGAATAAATCAAAGAGGAAAAACCACATGATCATCTTGATTCATGCAGAAAAGGCATATGACAAAATTCAGCATCCTTTCTGGATAAAAACACTACAAAGGATAGAAATAAAAGGAAACTTCTTCAACATGACAAAGGGTGTATATGAAAAGCCAACAGCTAACATAATTCTCAATGGGGAAATGCTGAAAGCTTTCTCTCTAAGATTAGGAACAAGATAAGGATGCCCACTGTCATTATTGTTATTCAATGTTGTGCTGGAAGTACTCGCTAGAACATTAGGCAAGAAAAAAAATAAAAGGCATCCGAATTGGAAAAGAACTTGTGAAGAATTTTCATTCTTTGCAGATGACATGATCGGATATGTAGAAAATCCCCCAAATCTATAGCAAAGATACAAGAGCAAATAAATGAGTACAGCAAAGTGGTAGGATACAAGATCAACATGCAAATATCAGGAGTGTTTCTATGCACTAGTAATAAGCAAGCTGATGAGAAAATCAAGAAAACAGTCCGTTTACAATGGCAAGCAAAAGTATCAAATATTCAGGAATAAATTTAACCAAGGACATGATACCTAAACACTGAAAACTACAAGACATTGCTTAAAAGGAATGAAGGAAGACCTAAATAAATGGAAGGACAAACTGTGTTAATGGACTGGAAGACTGAATAGTAAAGATGTCAATACTACCCAAATTGATTTATAGATTCTATGCAATACCAAATAAAATCCCAACAGCCTACTTTGCAAAAATAGAAAAACCAATCATCAAATTTATTGTAATGGCACAGTGCCCCAAATAGCAAAACATATCTTGAGAAAGAAAAATGAATTGGCTGGTCTCACACTACCTGTCTTTAAAGAATATTACAAAACTACAGTGGTCAAAATAGCATGGTACTGGCATAAAGATAGATATACTGAACAATGGAATGGAATTGAGTGTTCAAAAATAAACCCTCTCTTCCATGAACAATTTTTTTTGGTAAGGCAGCTAAGTCCACTCAACTGGGATACAGAAGCCTCTTCACCAAATGGTTCTTGGAGAACTGGATATCCATAACCAAAAGAAAGAAATAGGACCCCTATCTCACACTTTATACAAAAATTAACTCAAAATGGCTCAAAGATCTAAGCATTAGAGCTCAGACCATAAAACCTTTAGAATAAAATGTAAGGAAATATCTTTAAGATCTTGTGTTAGGTGGTGATTTCTTAGACCTTATTCCTAATGTGCCAACAATGAAAGAAGAAATAGATAAATGGGATCTCTTAAAAATTGAATACTTTTGTGTGTCAAAGGACTTTGCCAGGAAAGTAAAAAGGCAGCTGACACAATATGAGACAATATTTGGAAACCACATATCAGATAAGGGTTTAATATCCAGAATATATAAACAGATCCTATAACTCAACAATATAGGGACAAACAACCCAATTGAAAAATGGGCAAAAGACATGGATAAACACTTTTCTAAAGAGGAAATACAAGTGGCTCAAAAGCACATGAAAAGATGCTCAACTTCACTAGCTATTAAGGAAATGCAGATCAAAACCACAATGATCTCACCCCATACCTACTACAATGGCCATTATGAAAATAAACGGAAAGCTACACGTGTGGGAGCGAATACGGGGAAATAGATACACTTACTTACTGTTGGTAGAAATGTAGAATGGTGTAGCTGCTCTGGAAGGCAGTTTGGTGGTTCCTCAGGAAGCTAAGTATAGAATTCACATATGATCCAGCAATCCTATTACTAGGTATATACTTGGAAGAACTGAAAGCAGGGCCACGAACAGACATTTGCACACCGATGATTACAGTGGCATTATTCATGATGGCCAACAGATGGAAACATCCCAACATTAACAGCAATGAGTGGAAACACAAACTGTGGTGTATGCATGCAATGGAATGTTGTGTATCTTTAAGAGGGCGTCAAGTCACCAAGCATGGAACAGCATGGATGAAATTTGAGGACATTATGTTGAGTGAAATAAGCCAGAAAGAAAAGGGCAAGTGCTGTATGGTTTCACTAATATGAACTACCTGTAATGAGCAAACTCTGAAAGGCAGATACTAGGCAATCGATGATTAAGGAGTACAGAATGTTCAATGAGGCCCATTATCATGGTTCCTAGATTGTAAACTCTTCAGCAATCACATTTATTCCAGAGTTTTAACTGTTATTTCTAACTTCTGAGATGCTGTTCTCTTTGGGTATAACCTGGTAGTTCCCTGGAACTTTAAGTACCTGTATAACACTTGAGATGCAGAGTTAGAGTTCTGCAGCTCTGAAAGTCAACATTACTCCGTATGGCAAAGATTAAGGAAGCTGAAAAGAAGATCAGACTTCAATTAGAGATATGAATGGCAAGAATCTGGTTAGGACTAACGTAAATCAGAATACAGGGTAAAGGATGATATGTCTGTATTTTTAAACACTAACTTCTATGTGAGACCAAAAGAAGAGATGTTTATTTTGTCCAAAATTTAAATTTTCTGTAACTGAGTTGTAACCGAGAAGTTAGGATTTAACAAACAACTATGCTACTGAATCACTTATACAGATATGTCTTTTCAGTCTCCAGTGTATTAAGGCAGCTAGAAGGAAATACTTGAAATAGTTGAAATGTAATCTGGTAGCCTTAATCTTTGATAATGACTGTATAATTTTTTAGCTTTTATCATGTGACTATGTGTGCCAGTTTGAAACTATTAAGTACCCCAGAAAAATCATATTTTAATCCTGATCCAATCTTCTGGGGCCAGACCCTATTGTTTAGGGTGGGAAACCTTGATTGCATAGTTTCCATGGAGATGTGACATTCAGTTGTAGCTGTGACCTTTTGGTTAGATTACTTCCATGGAGATGTGACACACGAAATTGTGGGTGTGGTCTTTTGATTGGATGGAGATGTGATGTGACTCCACCCACTCGAGGCTGGTCTTGATTAGTTTACTAGAGTCCTTTAAAAGGGGAAAGATTTTGGAGAAACCTCAGAAGCAGATGCTTGATGAACAGTTTCTTCAGAGCTGACAGAGACAGGGATGCTTGGAGATGCTTGGAGTGCCAACAAAGAGAGCATGTCTCCCTCATTGAGATAATCCAATTAGTTGAAGGTTTTATGGAAAAAAGAGAGACATTCACTGCTTCTTCAGCCTGCAGGCCTCTCTGTGGAGTTCATCCAGACCCTTCATCAGAGCTGCCAGCTTCACAGCTTGTGGATTTTGGACTCTTTCATTCCCATCATTGTGTGAGACATCTTATGAATTTCATATTTACAGATCTCTCCTGTTGATTCTGTTTCTCTAGAGAGCCCTGACTAACACAGTTGGGTATATGCGGAAAAATACCCCTTCATAAACTATAGGTAATAGTTATAGTACTACTTTAATGATATTTCATCAATTGTAACAAGTGTAACGATGATGAAAAAAATAGAATTACAAAAAAAGTGTTATCATCAATTGTAACAAAGTTTCTAGACTAACGCAAGTGTTGGTGTTGGGGTGCTATGTGGGAATCCTGTATTTTATGCATGATTGTTTTGTAAGCCCACAACTTCTCTAATAAAAAAATGTAAAAACAATGTTTATAATAAATGCTGTTGATGTGGAAATCACACTAGTCAAGAATCCATTCATAAGATTTCTGTGGGAAATCCCTTTGAAAATGTAAAGAATACTGTGTTTCATAAATATTTTCATTTTTATCTCTGCTGTAAATTCACACAATTCTCTTAAAGGGTGGTACTAGGTTAACAGATTGTGTGCTCAGCACTATGTACTGCCGTCAGACTAAGCTCTTAGCATGCAGACTTCCAGACAGACTGTTTATTCTATCAATCCCTACTCTCCCTTTTTAAAGTGGAGACTTCCATCTGGAGCCCTTCACTCTCCCACTCCAAGCAGTCCTGTTGCTATCTAGACTAACTGTAAGTCATCATCCTCCAACTTCTCCACACTCCTTTTCACCCTCCTGCCCCTTCAAGATTGGTTTAGTCCTCTTTTGGGCATTAACCCATCTTTAAATAGTTTCCCCAAATGACTCCTTGGTATGTGAACTCCTTGATATAGTGCATCTCTGCAAATATCCTTAATCTGCCTGTGCCATTGATGACTATTTTGCAATGGCTTGGAAGTCCAGGTTCAAAATCTCTCATTTTCAGAGCTTTCCTGAAGTTGCTTGACTGTCCTCAAGCAAATACTGTTAGTAGGTTTTTGTCCATGTGTCCCCTTAAGTTATATTCTATATGTCTACAGATACATGCCTGTGAGATGTGTGCCTGAGAGTATTTATAAATAATAGCTTTCTTGATATTGTCTTTTATTCACTTAGTCATAGATCTTGCAAATCACTTCAAATTAACACTTGAAGAGCTGCCTCATTCTTATTAATAACTCCATAGCATTATATTGTATAGCTATTCCATAATTTATTTACTTAATGAGGCTTCTCTTATTCACTTGGTTTGTCAATTTTTTACTCTTACAAATAATGCTATAATATATATATTATATATATTTCCACAGGATAAATTCCTAGAAATGGAATTATTTGATCAATATTATATATTTTTTAAGTTATTTTGTCTAGAAATATTCCTGATTGTTTACATTATTAAATGCCACCTTTTTTGTGTGAAATAACTTTCCTTGTCTCTAATTCTTCTCTCACTGATAGATTACAACTTCAGCTTGGCTTTTGTTTTTCTCTGTCTATTGTGCCTTTGCTTAGGTAGAGGCAGAGAGCTCAGAGTTTTAACTCTTATATAGGCCCCTCAATATTACTCTCTGTTCAGTTTTTCAGAAACATTCCACTTATGTCCTCATCCTGGATGTTTAATGCCTCACTCTAACCAGGAATAAACGCCAGGCAACTGATATGTGTATATTGTGCTGGACACAGAAGTAACTTCCTTCAGGTTTGGATAATAACTGAATCTGGGATAGGCCTTACTTAAAGGCAACAATTTGGAATAGGTTTTTCTCAGACTTTGACTCAGAGACTTATAGTATTAAATCTTTCATATTCTTAATACCTATAATTCCATTCACATCTATCATTTTGGCCAATGTCATAACCTTGAACTTGACCCCACTCCACTGAGTTAGTAATCCCCCCTTTTGGGCAGTGTCCATCATACCTCCCTTGGATCTACACACCCCCACCTTGAACCCCTCTCGTGATCATACAAAGAACCTCTCTGGGAAGACAGTTGAGTAAATTGGTTGGGGCTGGATTGGTTAAGTATTTGCATAGAGTAGCTAAAATGGCATGGGCCCATTAACAGGAAATAACCACATTTTGTTCACAGAAGAGACAGATCCCAGTTGCAAATCAGGAAGCCAACTGTGGGAATAAGAATAAGTTAGAGGTCAAGAGCCTGAGACTAAGTCTAAAGTTCAGGAGCTGGTCACCATCAAGAAAAGAGCTTAAGGGAAGGAGCAAGGGAAAGAGCGATGATATACCAGTCAGGTCATAGTCAAGGAGTGTGTGGGGTTGGATCAGCTTTTATTAAGCACACACTGTTCAGGAATACGTTCTGCTCTCTATAGCGGCTCTAGAAAAGATTGACCTTAAGGTTCTTGAGATTAAACTTTAAGTTTGAAAGGCTAATTCTCTGGTGGATATGACCTGTTTACTGCCCCGCAGCAGGGATCACTGCTGGGATGTATCCTACCCTGACCCCTGAAGGGTTATTCATTCCTTCTCAGCCTGTCCACATGTTGTGATCTGCTTCCTGCATTTTAGGATAACAGATACTCCAACTATGATAAAGTTCCCTGCACTCTCGGGGAATGTTCCCTCTGATAATCAAACTTTCTGTAACAGGGCTCAGTTTCTAGGACAGAAAGAGTAGGTTCAAGTTGTCATGGAGGTGTAAAGGGCACAATTGTCATCTTCAGTTCATCTTTTGTTGCCACTCCTTGGTTGTGGTACAACAGTCTGGCCAAATCCAAAGCAAACCCTAATTTAAAGAAAAAAAGACAAATTTGAGCAGTAAAACAAGTGCAAACAATTAAGTTTTTGCAACAGAAAAAAAAAAGATAAATTTGAGAGCTCCAACACCACTAATCAACAGGACAATAAGAGATTATTCAATAAATTTAACAGGGAAATAGACTATTTGTAAAAATGATATCTAAATTGGTATGCTGCAATAAACAGAATAGTGTCCAGGAACAGACTCACACACATAGGGCTATTTGATTTATGATACAGCAATAGAGCAGTATGGTGGGGAAACAAAATTGCCACTTTAATAGGATATCCATTTGAACATGAATTCTTCACCCTCATCTCAGAACATACACCAGGGTCATGATATGGCCTAAAATAAATATGCCAAGCAACTGGCTGTCATCTTAGAACCAGGGTCAGAGGGGAGATACTCCTGCCAAGGGAGCAAGTGTAAGGAGGAGACATTCTGAAGTGGCATCATTCGTGCTGGCAGCAATGGAGCAAATGTCAGATCCTAGACTTCCAATTAACTTCAAAGGTTTTCAATCTTATTATAAAGGGAAAAAAATGAGGGTTAATTTCTCCATTGACTCAATAAAATTTCAAAAGAATCTCTTGTCCAGGTTCTAACATTTTGATTCTTTTTTGCCTTTTGCCTTCCATACTTCACAAAACTGTTAACCTACAGTTCCTTAGAACATAAGAAAAGAACTTTTGGGGGATGCCAAGAATTTGCATTTTAAATAGTTAGGAACTTCCCAGTTTATTTATTAAAGAATGGGTAAAGAAACCACAAGTAAATACAGCAAAATGTAATTTCCTTCTACAATACAACTACCTTACTTTAATAATCTTCATTTGAAAATATTTATGATGCCCCAATATTTTAAAAATGTATTTTATTTATTAAATGCACCAACATATAAACACAAACATTCTTACCATATGATCATTCCATTCTACATATATGATCAATAATTCACAATATCATCAGATAGTTGTATATTCACCATCACGATCATTTCTTAGAACATTTGCATCAGTTCAGAAAAAGAAATAAAAAGAAAGCAGAAAAAAATTCGCACATGCCATACCCCTTACCCCTCCCATTCATTGATCACTAGCATTTCAATCTACCAAATTTATTTTAACATTTGTTTCCCCTATTATTTATTTATTTTTAATCTATATGTTTACTATCTGTCGAAAAGCTAGATAAAAGAAACATCAGACACAAGGTTTTCACAATCACACAGTCACATTGCAAAAGCTATATCGTTATGCAATCATCTTCAAGAAACATGGCTACTGGAACACAGATCTACATTTTCAGGCAGTTCCCTCCAGCCTCTACATTGCATCTTGACTAACAAGGTGATATCTATTTAATGCATAAGAATAAGCTCCAGGACAACCTCTCCACTCTGTTTGGAATCCCTCAGCCATCGACACTTTATTTTGTCTCATTTCTTTCTTTCCCCATTTGGTCGAGAAGGTTTCCTCAATCCCTTGGTGCTGAGGCCCAGCTCATTCTAGGTTTCTGTCCCACATTGCCAGAAGGTCCACACCCCTGGGAGTCATGTCCCACGTAGAGAGAGGGAGGGCAGTGAGTTTGCTTGTTGTGTTGGCTGAGAGAGAGAGGCCACATCTGAGCAACAAAAGAGGTTCCTTGGGGGGGGGTGACTTTTAGGTCTAATTTTAAGTAGACTTAGCCTATCCTTTGCAGGGTTAAGTTTCATATGAACAAACCCCAAGATTGGGGGCTCAGCCTTTTGCTTTGGTTTTCCCCACTGCTTGTGAGAATATAAAGAATTCTCCACTTGGGGAAGTTGAATTTTCCTCCTTTCTCACCATTCCCTGAAGGGGACTTTGCAAATACTTTTTTATTCACTGTCCAAATCCCTCTGGCATTTATCGGGGTGATGCCCCAATTTTTATTGTTATGATTTATTCATTACTGTCATGATTCTTTATTCATTAATGGTATAATGCCCAAATTGTTATTGTTATACTCATATTCCCCAATTGTTACTGCTATTTTTATAAGCCAAAAGAATCCGAAGGATTTTGTCTTTAATGATGAATCCAGACGTGATACATTCACGTGCAAAATTCATTCATACTAAGAGAAAATCAAAATGAAAAGAAACTGAGAAAATACATTGCAAATTATTATATTTAAAATTATAACCTCAGTGAATAAAGAAATCACAACATAGATCAGGAAAAGTCTTAGATGGCAAGAAAACAATGAGAGAAAATGAAAAAACAATGAAGACATTTAAGTAGCAAGAAAAATGCAAATAAAAGCAGTTATTAGATATTATTTTCCCCACCAAATACAAAGATTTTTTATAAATAATCATTGCCTGTGGTGTACCCAGAGAAGGGCACACTCATGTACTACCTGACGGACTGTAAATCTGTACAGTGTTTTTCTGGAAAGCAATTTGCCCAAGTTTAACAAAAGTCTTAAAAATTGTTCATATCCATAAAATAAAATAAATTTTCACAAGTTCATACTGATATAAATAAATAAGTGAATAAATATATAAATGAAGTTAAAGAAGGTACGGTTCTTTCCTACAGCAGAATTCCAATTAATAAAAGTATAGGAAAGGGTGGTAATAGGAAATCACCAACTGGCAAATACCACAGTAATAATCGTTGTAGGTAAGAATAAATAATAGGTGCTGAACTTAGTGGGTACATGAAACCAAAAGTTGGTTTTTTGAAAAGATCAATAAAATTGACAAGCCTTTCCCTCTACGGACAAAGGAAAAGAGAAAGAGAACACAAACAACAAAAATCAGAAAGAGGAGACATAATTACCAGCCCTGCAGAAATAAAAAGCGTTATAAGAGGTTACTATGAACAGTTATATGCTACCAAACTGCGTAACCTAGATGATGTGGGCAACTTCTTAGAAATTACCTAAACTAATTCAAGAAAAAAGAAAGATCTCAACACACCAATCACACAGTAAAGAGATTGTATCAGAATAAAAAACCAGCCAACAAAGAAAAGCTCAGGACACATGGTTTCACTGGTGAATTTTACTAAACATTCAAAGAGGAATGCCAATCCTTTTTAAACTCTTCCAAAAGTATGAAGAGGTGGCAACAGTTCCTAACTCATTCTACCAGGCAATACAAACCAGATAAAGATTTCATAAGAAAGGTAAGTTATAGTCTAATGTCCCTTGTGACTATACATGCAAAAGCCCTCAACAAATGCTAAGAAATTGAACTCAACACATTGAAAGGATTATACATCATGACTAAATGGAATTTGTCCCAGGAGTGCAAGAGTGGATGTGGTGGTTTGAAGCTACTATGCACCCCAGAAAAGGCCATGTTCTTTTAATCCATCCTTCTGGGTGCAGACCTTTTGTAGGTGGGACACTTTGGTTAGGTTATTTCAATTGAGATGTGACCCACCCCATTCACGTTGTGTCTTAATCCTCTTACTGGAGTCTTCTATGAGAGGCTTAAAGACAGAAAACCTCAGATGGCTCAGATAAGCCCCAGCGAATCTAAGAGATGAAATTAAAAGAAACTCATAAAGAAAAGTCTTAGAGACGTGAAAAGAGGACTCATGGGAAGTCAGAGAGGCAGCTACTGCAGCCAGAATTTGAAAGTAATGAAACCGGGGAGTGAAAGACTGGCAGACGCCAGCCATGTGCCTTCCTGTGTGACAGAGGTGTCCCAGATGCCAGCAACCTTTGTTCAGAGATGGCATCATCCTATTTATGCCTTGAGTTGGACATTTTCACAGTCTAAGAACTGTAAATTGTAAGCTAATAAAATACTATTGTTAAAAGCCAACCTATTTCTGATATATTGCATTTCAGCAAATTCAGCAAACTGAAATAGTAGGCCAACATGAAAATCAATCACGTTAAGTAGCAATAATCAGTGTATTACTGGTTATTGCTACTTAGAGGTCTTCATTGTTTTTTCACTTTCTCTGGCCACCTAAGACTTTTCCTAATCTATTTTACGAGTTCTTTATTCACTGAAGATACGATTTTAAATGTAATTTAAATGAGTGAAAGAACAAAAAAACACATGATCATTTCAATGATGCAGAAAGGGCATTTAATGAATTCCAGCAGCGTTTCTTGATAAAAACACTCAGAAAACAAGAAATAGAAAGGAAGTTCCTCAGCATGATAAAGAGTAAGTATGAAAAGCCCACAGCTAACATCATATTTGTGATAGTTTGAGGCCATATGTGCTGCAGAAAAAAACATATACTTTTTTATTTTTTCATATTCTTAAATTAACCCATTCTTGTGGGTGTGGACCTTTATATATAGGATCTTTTGTTGAGTAGGATCTTAAATTGAGATGTGACCCAGCTCTTTCAGGATGCATTTTTATTCTCTTACTGGAGTCCTTCTTAGGAGGATATAAGACAGAGAGAAGACACAGAAAAAAGCCCCAAAGAAACTGAGGGAGGGAGCCACTGAAGACAGAAGCTGGAAGCAATGAAATCCTGGAGAGAAGGCAGAGACCAGCAGATGTCACCATGTTCCTGACCAAGTGACAGAGAAGTTGATAACTGCTGGTAGCTGGTCTTCAAGTTGAAGATATCATCCTGTTGATGCCTTAATTTGGAAATTTTTCATGGCCGCAGAACAGTAAACTTGTAAGTTAATAAATTCCATTGTAAAAGCAACCTATTTCTGATATATTGCATTTTGTCAGCTTTAGCAAACTAAAACAATACTCAGTAGTGAAATATTGAAAGCTTTCTCTCTAAGATCAGATACAAGACAAGGATGCCCACTTTCACCACTGCTATTTAACATTGTACTGGAAGTTCTAGCCAGAGCAATTCGGCAAGAAAAAGAAATAAAAGGCACCCAAATTGTAAAGGAAGAAATAAAACTATCCTTCTTTGCAAATGACATGATCCTATATATAAAAAATCCTGATGAATCTACAAGAAAGCTACTAGAGCTAACAAATGAATTCAGCAAAGTGGTGGGATTCAAAATTAATATGAAAAAATCAGTGGCATTTCTAAACACAAGCAATGAATACTCCGGAAGGAAATCAAGGAAGCAATTCCATTTACAATAGCAACTAAAATAATAAAATATCTAGGAATAAATGTAACCACGGATTTAAAGACTTGTGCATGGAAAACTAGGAATCATTACTGGATGAAGTTAAGGAAGAACTAGATAAATGAAAAGATATTCCATGGTCATGGATTGAGAGACTTAATATCGCTATGCTGTTAATAACACCCAAAGTGATTTGAAGATATAGAACAGTCTCAATAAAAATTCCAACACCTTCTTTGCAGAATGGGAAAGTTAACCATCAAATTCACATGGAGGGGCAGGGGGCCGTGTCCCGGTTTGAAGCTATTGTGTACCCTATTAAAGCCATGTTCCTTAATCTTCATTCAATATTGCTGGGTGGTCACTTTTGCTTATGTGGCTTCTATGGAGATGTGTCCCCACCCATTCAAGGTATCCATCAACAGATGAATGGATAAGCAAAATGCTGAGGCATACACTCGGTGGAATATTATTTAGTTGTAAAAAAGGCATAAAGTTCTGATGCAGGCTACAACATGAATGACCCTTGCGGAACACCATGTTGTGCAAAATAAGCCAGACACGAAAAGACAAATCATATATGATCTTTCATATAAAATATTTGGAAGAAACAAATATCACAGGGGCAAATATGTTACCAGGGGCCAGGGGGGTGATGAAGAGGTAGTTACTGTTTAATGGGTACATGTTTCTGGTTGAGGTGATGAGAAAATTGGGGAAGTGGATATTGGTGATGGTAGCACAATATTATGAATGGAATTATTACTACTGGATTGTATGCTTGAAAGTGGTTAATATGGGAAATTTTGAGTTGTATATAAGTTAGGACAATAAAAAATAGATACATTGGATTTCATCAAAAATAAAAAGTTTTGCACATCAAAGGACATTATTAAGAAATAACAAGCAATACAGTGGGAGAAAAGACAAGCAGCAGAGTGGGAGAAATATTTGAAAACCTGGTAATGTTTAATATCCAGAAAATATAAAGAACTGCTACACTCCAGCAACAACAAAAAACAAACAACCCAAATAAAAGATGGGCAAAATATTTGAATAGACATTTCTCCGCAGAAGAAATACAAATGAACAAAAAACTCATGAAAAGTTACCGAACATGACTAGCCATTAGGGAAATGCAAATCAATGCCACAATGAGATGCCACCTGCGAGAAGTCATCACTCAGGCCAGATGCGGGTTTTAAGCTTTATTGTTACACTCCGGGATGGGCCACCCGGGAACCCGAGGAGTAAGACGTCTGGGGTCCGAAGACCCCGGGGCTCGGACGACTCAGAGCGGGGTAAGCGTGGGGCTTAAGTACTCTCGGGGAGGGGTGGAGTCTTGGGCGCACACGTCAGGAAGGGACAGCCAATCACACAAGGCAGGAGGCGGTTGCTAGGCTGAGGGCTTAGGTTAGATATAGAGGAGTGAAGAGAATAACAGGAAGGCTTGCGGTTTAGTGGTGAGCTACGGAAATGGGCGGTCTACAACAAGAGGGGGAAGGGGGGAACAGAGAGGGGGGTTACAGGTACGGAGGGCAGAGAGTGAATGTAGAGAGGGAGAGAAGGATTAAAAAAGTTTTAAGCATGGCTAGGCTCCAGTCCCTGAGAAATATGCCACAATTCCTCTCCTTTTTCTTTTAAAGGCTCACCTGTGTGACAGGTGGTGGGCATTAACCTTTGCTGGGAGGGGTAGGGATGAGATTCCCCTTGCACTTGAGGCTCAGAATTTCAGGGGAAGGGTATGTGCTGAGCCGACCCTTATGCAAATCTCATGTGCCCCAGAAGAGCCAGAGGAGGCCTGTTAGAATGGCCCTCTTCTGCGGCTACTTTGTGCCGCACCCAGCGGTACCCATCTGGTAGCCGTGTGGCGGCTCCAGATGCACGTACTCTGGTGACGTGCAGCCCCCGTAGGGGAATGGAGAGAGGCAGGGAGTGGCGCAGGCATAGGCAGGCAAGGCTAGAGCCGCAGTAGCGCAGTGCCGACTGCACAAGATGGCCAGTCTTGAGAGCAACACTAACCTCAGGGTGATCAGTCCTGGGGGTGAGCAACACTAGCGAGCCATACCTGAGCTTGCCGACGGTTGTCCGCGTTGGCAAAGGGATTTTGGAGCTCTAGCGTGGCAAGAGCTAAGAGTTTTGTATTTCGTTTGTGACGAGAGATTTTTGAAAAGAGGCACTTAAGTAAGAAAAGGATAACAATTAAAATTAGTAGGAGGACACCGTAGAAGATAAGGCTGGAAGGTTGGAAAAGGGAAGAGAATTTATGGAGGAGGTCCGAAAGGAGAGAGCTAGAGAGTTTAGGTACAGATAAATTTTCTATAGTTAGGATTTGAGTTTGAAGGCTATGAGTATAGTTTCAGAATGAGTTATTATAAGCAGAAAACATCCAATCGCGCAGGGTGAGGCGAGGACGAGAGGTGTTGACAAGTACAGGGGTGATACAGAGATGAGAGAAAGGGTAGCATCCATCACAAGTGGCGGTGGCTACTTCATGCAGGGCTTCAATATCTAAGGCTAGCAAGTCAATTTGCTGCTGTAGGTTAAACAGGGCTTGGTGGGTTAGGGAATTGAGTCTTGCCTGTAAGGACAGGGCCGAGGCGGTGGAACTGGTAAGGTTATTTATGACAGAAGCGGAGGTGGAGGTCTGGGTGAGCGCGACGGCTGCCGTGACCGAAGCTGCAACGGAGGCGATGATGGCTGCAGAGATGGCGGCGGTGATGCCGAAGTCTCGCTTCGTGCGTGAGCTGAGCTGAGTGACGGAGCTGTCCATGGGTAGTGCAGGAGCGACCCATCTGGTTGCGTTGAGGGGGATCCACAGGAGTCTAGGTTGAAGTACTATGAAAACTACTGAGAAAGAGGTATTAAGGTAGTTAAGTAGGTGACATGTGTTAGGGTGACTATAGTTTGAGCAGGAAAGGAAGCAGAACGGAGGGCTTAAAAAGACCGTGGAGGTGAGATTTTCTGTGCCTAGAATATTAAACGCGTAAGAGCCCGTACCGATAACCTTTTTACCCTGAATTTGGGGCTGTCGAGTACTGTGGTAGGTGACCAGGCGCCATTGGGATTGGGTTGTTCTGAGGAGGGGACGTAGGTCTAGGCAACTAGGTTTCCACAGAGAGAGAGATGCGTGAAGCCGCTGGTACTATAAAGAAAGGGGGGATTATAGGGAACGAAGAAGTTATATTTGGAAGAGTTGTGAGTTCGAGGGGGAGTATGACACGGGAGCCACGGGATTTCTGCAAAGGAAGTTGAGGGTGCCGTATGGCTGTCAGGTGAGCAGAGAGGAACTGGGGGTCGCACCGGCGGGTGTGGGCGAGTTCGGTTATATCCGGGTGCAGTTCCTCTAGCTGGCCAAGGTCCCTGTGAAAAGGAGGGCTTCAGTGGGGGCGTTATGGGAGTTTTTATTGAGTACTCCGGCGCTTATGGTTCGGGAGTAGATAAGGTGGATGCAATTGGGCCATTGAGGAGAACACGGGAGCCCGTTTTCTGCTTGTCCTGAAAGATTAGCGAACGTGAGGTTTAGTAGTTTGCTGTTTGGCTGGGAGACTTCGGGGATGGCTTGCATTGACGAATTCTGCAAGAAGGTAAGGTTAATCGCTAGGGCTTCGGGAGGGGGGGAGAAATTAGGGAATGATGATAGGTTGAGAGGCGCACTAGCGGGGAGGACATTGGGATCGCACGGGAGATCTAGTAAGCAATCATTAACAAAAGGTTGTGGGAATGTGGGGGAATCGGGGGTGAGGAACAGTAATCCGGGGGGATGTTGGACCGCGGCCCACACTTCGCTCTCGGTAGATTTTGCAGAAGTGGCTGTGGAGAAAATTAGAAGTGTTACAGGGAGGAGTCGCCAGGTGGGAATTCCGGAGGGGCGTGCTAGGGAGAACATTTTTACTGAAAATAATAAGCAGGTTAGCACCTAGAGGAAGAAAATGAGCAGGTTAAAACACGCGATGATGCACAGGAAAATTATGGCAAGTAGGATTCGTTCGAAGAGGCTCCAATCCTTTGGAGCAACTGTTGCTGGGTAGCGTAGGGACCGGTAAGCCCATCCTCTTTGACTGCTTTGCGTAGCCGCTTTATATCTTCCTCACTGTGGGGAACCCACGGGAATGGGCGCTGCGGGGATGGAGTGAGATTAATGGGGAAGAGCGCTGCCTGTGTTGGCGGCAGCGGTCGGACCGGGGGCCAGAGCTGCCCTGGACCCGAGGGGGGGGGTTGCCGCCTGTGGGATTGCAACAGGGCTGCCGGGGTGAACGAGATGGCGATAGCTCTGTGCACGGCCCTGCGTAAGATGGTGGCGGGGGTGTGTAAAATGGCGGCTGCGCTTCCGGAAAGAAGGGGTTGGTGTTGCTAAGGGAAGGAGGACAGGTAGCCGGGGGAGGGGCAGAGGGTAGGGAGGGGGGGCAGGACGTCCCGCCTCCGCGTCCTCAGGGAGGGTGGGGTAAAGGCTGCGGCCCTTTTCCGGTCTGGATGATGGGGAAGAAGGCGGAAGGGTGGAGTTAGTTTTTCCGCCCTGAGGCTCTCCGCCATAGTCCTGTAGGGGCGGGTGTCTCTCGAGCCGCTCTTCAAGCTGCTCGAGCAAGGACTCCGCATTTGAGACAGACTTGGAGCCCGATGCGGAAGCTTCTGCGGCGGCAGCAGTTACCGGTTTAGGGCGCGCACCTGGGGGACCTGGCTTTTAGAGAGAGATTGACCCATAACAGAATTTAGAGGGGACTACTCACTGCTTGTAGAACCTAGGACTGCGTTTATTTAGCAGGAGAGTCTAGTAGGCTTACCTTGGTTCAGAAGAGAGGTCCTAGGATCTCCAGCGTCCAGTCAGCGACGGAAGAGTAGAGGGTCCCTGTTCGGGCGCCACTTGCCGCTGATAGCTTCAGCCGGGCCGCGCGACCGGTACACTGGGTGGGTTTGGGGCGAGCTCGCAGGGAATTAACCTGGGTAAGCTGGAGCCGGCGCTTTCCCCAGCCGGCGGTCGCGAGAAGTCATCACTCAGGCCAGATGCGGGTTTTAAGCTTTATTGTTACACTCCGGGATGGGCCACCCGGGAACCCAAGGAGTGAGACGTCTGGGGTCCGAAGACCCCGGGGCTCGGACAACTCAGAGCGGGGTAAGCGTGGGGCTTAAGTACTCTCGGGGAGGGGTGGAGTCTTGGGCGCACACGTCAGGAAGGGACAGCTAAATGCTAAAATGCCTATTATTTTTAAAATGAAAAAATAACAAGTGCCAGGGAGAATGCAGAGAAATAGAAACCGTTCAACATTGTTGGTGGGCATGTAAAATGATACAGGCACTATGAAATACAGTTTGGCAGTTCATCAAAAAGTTAAACATTGAAATATCATATCACGCAGCAATCCCACTTCTAGGCATATTCTCAAAAGAATTGAAAGAAGAGACATGAACAGATACTTGTAAACCAATGTCAGAGCGGCATCATTCACAATTTCTGAAAGGTGGAAACAATCCATGTCCATTATCAGATGAATGGATAAAGAAAATGAGGTGTATATATATATATAGTGCAGCATGACAATGTAGAAGATCTATACTGACTGGGCTTCTTATTGCTAGGATGTTCTCCAGGGAGCATGTTCCCTATTAAGCCCTTGTCAATAACTCTAACCAATACTTAGTTCTCTTTTCTCTGAAATCCTACTGCCCTTACTTTCTGTAACATGTTATTATCGTTATAAGAGTGCTGTGTATACTAATCACCTTAGCACTTCAGGGCCAAGGGTGGCTAAATTAACTGCCTCAGTAGTGAACAACTTAACACTTTACTCTGGTGTGCTGTACAAATATTTAATTTTCTGTGTGCCATGAAAAACCCTGGGAAGGACAGCAAGTTTAATGTATGGCATTTTCAAATTAGTAGTAACATTAACTATCATTTGATGCAATGCCCTCCTATTGAAAATGAAGGGAAAAAAAGATAACCCATTTCATAGTATTTTCTGGAACAGCCTAGGAAACTTGAACACTTGCTAAAAATTCTTAGAATTTAAGCAGGAAGAACAATTACAAAACCTAATTGAAGGATATTCTATGAAATAACTGGCAGATAGTCTCCAAAAGGCTCAAGGTCATGAAAGACAAAGTTAGAGAGATAAAAGGGAGAATGCCATGTGACAACTAGGACAGAGAGTACCATGGATTGCTGGCAAGCCACCACTGGAAGCCAGGAGAGAGGCATGGAACAGATTCTTACCTAGAGATGTCAGGGGAAGCATGTTCCTGCTGACAACTCAATTTTGTTCTTCCAGCCTCCAGAACTGTGAGACAATAAATTCCCGTTATTTTGTGCCACCCAGTTTGTGGTACTTTGGTACAGCAGCCCTAGGAAACTAAGACATATGCCTTTTCTGTCTCCATTTAGATAACTATAGGATTGTGTGTGGAACATGGCTTGTGCTCACATTGGGTAAGGCTAGAAATTGAGAAGGAGCCTTGGCAGTAATGTCCAGTCAACACTGGAACTTAGAGCAACTGACTTGCTTTAATCAGTTCTCCTTCCCTGCTTTATCAAAAGTCAGCAATGACTTGTTACTTGACAAATCCAATGGAGTTTTTTTCAGACATCATCTCACTTGCTTCTCTGCAGCATTCAGTGGAAATGACCATTCATTTCCTGGAGCTTTTTGTTCCCTCTCTTGGCCTCTGTGACACCCAATCTCTGAGTGTGCGCATTTGAAACTGTTGTGTACCCCAGAAAAGCCATGTTATTTAATCCTGATTCAATATTGTAGGTGGGATCTTTTGATTAACTTGCTTCCATAGAGATGAGACCAACCCAATTGTGGGTGGGATCTTTTGATTAAGTGGTTTCCATGGAGATGTGTCTCTCCCCATTCAAGACGAGATTACTTACTGGAGTCCTTTAACAGGGATCCATTTTGGAAAAAGCTTCAGAGCCAACACAAGGCCCAGATGGTTGGAGATGCAGAAAGAAAACATCTCCCAGGAAGCTATTTGAAACCAGAAGCCAAAGACCCCAAGAGATGCCAGCCACCTGCCTTTCCAGATGACAGAGGTATTCTGGACCCATCGACCTTTCTTGAGTCAAGTTATGTTTCTCTGGATGCTTTAGTTTGGACGTTTTTACTGCGCTAGAAATGGAAACTTGCAATTCAATGAATTCCGTCTATAAAAGCCATTTCGTTTCTGATTTATTGCATTTCTGGCAGCTTTAAGAAATCAATACTCTGAGTATTCTTCCCATGCATCTGTGGCTGCTTTTGCTTTTAGTTTCTATCCTTAGTTTCTTTCTCTCTGCCTCTGTTAAACCTTGCTTCTCAGGGTCCTTTCCTTGGCCTACTGCTTTCCTAGTTCGCATGCTCTTCTTTATTCATCTCATCTATTTCCATGGTTTCAGCTACCACCTTCGGGGACTGAAAATCTTAAATCCATCTGTCCAGTTCAAATCTCCTATGTGCCAATATATCCTTTGGTTGGTGGCACAGAGGCACCTGGAGGTCCCAAAGACATTGCAAACACAACTTGCTTGCATCTGAAATAATTTTTCCCCAAGCCTGTTTTACCTTTTGTTTTATTGAACATCATCCACCAATCATCTAAGTGTGGAGTTTGAGAGTCATCTTACATTGTCTCATTTTCTCATCCTCCAGATTGACTCAGCCACCAAATCCTGTCATGCATACCTTATAAAATTTTTTTCCAGTTCTTTCCTTTCCAACCCCTCTGCCACTGCCTCATCACAGTTTGCACAGATGAGGCAGTTACCTCCTAACTTACCTCTGTCTGAAGTGCAACATCTCCATAGTCCATCCACTGCATCCAGAGCCATCTTTCTTGTAAGTGATCCAAAATGTTACCTTCTGTGTAAACCCCATCATTGGCCCTTCAATGCCAGCAGGCAACACCTATGATACCCTTGGAAGTCTTTTTTACGCTGTCACTCTTACAGCCTAGTCCTCTGACCTAGCCAGAGATATCCCTTTAATTCATTAACCTAATTACTTCCAGTACAGTGGTCTCTCTGGCAGGTGTTTTTGCACATGCTTTTCCTTCTGCTTGGAATACATAGTCTCTCTTCCAAGATTGGGACAGGACAGTAGTTGAAGTCTTCCCTGATGAGTGTTCCCACCCTCTTCTAGCCTAAGTGGAGTTAAGCTTTTCTTTCTTTATTCCCACAGCTCCTTAAACGTACCTCTCTTACAGTGAGTGTTGGTGTTTACTGAGCCCCTTGAGAATAGAGGCTGCATTTTATTTTATTTTATTTTGTATGCTGTATGGAGGCGGGGGGGTCACACTGCATTCTTTTTCCATGTGGGTATTCCCTTATTGCAGCACCATTTGTTGAATTTGTGTTTGGCTGGTTTTTTACATGGGCAGGCACCGGGAATCGAACCTGGGTCCTCAGGCACGCCAAGCAAGCGTTCTTGCCTGCTGAGCCACCGTGGCTTGCCCGTGTTTGGCTGGTTTTGAATTTGTTTGTTTGCTTGTTTGTTTTTTGTTTTGGGAAGTGCATGGACTGGGAATCGAACCCAGATCTCCCACATGCAGGTGAAAATTCTACCTCTGAATACCCTTGCATCCCCTGCTGCATTTTATTTTTTATTAGAGATTGAACAGAAGCTGTCTCTCCAGGTAGTCTCACCTAACCTTGCATTTTTGTAGTCCCAGCCTCCCAGATGCTCATTCTTGGACAGACAAACTAACAAACTCAGGAGTGAGGAGCTGTAGTGTGGTTTGTGCATCTGGGCAGCAGCAGTGAGTTCTAGGGTGTTTCCTTCCATGAACTGTGGGATTGTGTGCATGTGCAGGTAACTAAAGGGATGTTCTTAGGATTCCATCTCTGCTCAGAAATCCTCTTCCCAGGATCCAGGGCTGAGAACATGAGGCTAACAGGAGGGCATAGGGATATGTCTGTGCATCCGGGTATGTGGTAAGGTCCTAGAGCTACCCAGTGGTTCGGAGGCACCTGGCTCAGGGAAGGACCTTGCTGGGATTATTAGCCCTGGTGGCAGTCCCCTCACCACTTTTCTCTCCCCTTCCCTTTTTCTTTTCTCACCCGCAGTCCAAAGGCATGCTGCAGAGTTAAACCATTTGGGGTCAAGTCCAAATTTCTTCTCCCATTCGGTGCACATTTCTCTGGGTCCAGAAGAATGTAGTAGAGGGTCTCCAAGTTTAAGTGTTGAGTTTGCATCAGGGGAACTATGTTCTTTAGGCTCTCTGCATTTGAGCTGGCAATGGGGTTCCTGCTAGCAGATCCTAACCATGCATTCTGTGGGAACATGAGATTGTGTGAGTATGCGAGTTCGTATGTGAATGAGTGAGTGTGTGAATGCGTGAGTGTGTGTGTGTATGAGTGTATGCGGGCTTCTGAATGCTCCCTTGAAGCCCCCAGCTTCCGTGAAGTTGTGTTCAATAGGAAACATCCTCACACGATGCCTTCTTCAGAGGACAGCCTGTGTGCCCCACCTGCGTCTGTGGGGGCCCCTCGTGCAGACTGAAACAATCGTATCCCAATCTCTTTATTTGCTTTTGGCTTCCCCACCCTGTCTCAAAGCTGCAAGAATGGATTTTTGTTTTCACTTAGAAGGGCGGGCTAAGGCTGGGGCTGAGTCTGCGCTGTAGTCTCCAGTGGCCCTGATAGCTGTAACTGTACAGTTCTAGCTTTGTGTTTATTTTTAGAATTGGAAATGAAGAGGCAGTCACGTTAACCATTTTGCAGCTGCTTTTTGCTTTAAACCAGTGTCTCTAATGACACAGCAATCTGATTCATATCCTGACAGGCGCATCTGCCTGCATCTAAGCGTGTATACATTTGCCTACACATTGAAAATTCTTTCTCTCTCTCTCTTTATCCTTCTCCTTCTTCCTAGGAAGGCATTGCATGTTTGTTAAAATATCCCTTTGTGTCTATGTAAAAACATTCCTTTTCTCCTTAACTTACATTTTCTGTTTGAGTCAGGCAGTAGGAAGAAGAAAAGGTTACAGCTAGTTTCCTTCAGCTAGTTATAACTGGTGCCTATGAGTCACACCTACAGGTTTTTAATTATGACCATAGCAAAGCAAATGCTGGTTCTAATGCTGTAGTGAAGGCATCACGGCGGGGAGGGGGCAGGGCCAGGTTCGCCTCACATACAAGGAGGTAGGGTCTCTGCTACCACTT